>NC_060128.1:72826942-72848393 GCF_021461395.2 Schistocerca americana
AAAGCCCACTTGATGGGCAAATAAAAATTGCAGCCTTGTAGTGCGATCACCCTGCTGTGAGAAAACAAAGATTTACTACACTTTGGAAGTAAAATGCTACCTTCTTATATGAACTTCAACAAACAATCCTTAAAACATTATAGAGACTGAGTACATACCAATAGAAGAACAACTTGCCCCCTTCCGCTACCCCTGCCCCCCCTTCTCAAAGACAACATGTTGCTGGTGGTGTGTCATTTCCACCAAAAGCCCACTTGATGGGCAAATAAA
The DNA here is from genome assembly GCF_021461395.2 of Schistocerca americana. NCBI lineage: Eukaryota > Metazoa > Arthropoda > Insecta > Orthoptera > Acrididae > Schistocerca > Schistocerca americana. Next base: position 72,827,213 of record NC_060128.1, read on the forward strand.
AATAGCAGCCTTGTTGTGCGATCACCCTGCTGTGAGAAAACAAAGATTTACTACACTTTGAAAATAAAATGCTACCTTCTTAAATGAACTTGAATGTACAATCCTTAAAAAACTATGAAGCCTGAGTACATATCAATGGAAGAACAACTTGGCCCCTTCCGCTCCTCCCCCCCCCCCCCCCCCCCTGGACAACATGCTGCTGGTGGTGTGTGATTTCCACCAAAACCCCTCTTGATGGGCAAATAGAAATTGCAGCCCTGTAATGCGATCACCCTGCTGTGAGAAAACAAAGGTTTACTACACTTTGGAAATAAAATGTTACGTTCTCATATGAACTTAACGAACTATCTTAAAACACTATAAAGTCTGTGTACATACCAATAGAAGGACAATTTGTCCTCATCCGCTTCTCCCTCCCTCTCTTGTGGCAACATGCTGCTGGTGGTGTGTCATTCCCAACAAAAGCCTACTTCATGGGCAAATAAAAATTGCAGCCTTGTAAAGCGATCACCCAGCTGTGAGAAAACATAGATTTACTACACTTTGGAAATAAAATGCTACGATCTTATATGAATTTGAACGAACAATCTTTAAAACACTATAACGCCTGAGTACATACCAATAGCTGAACAACTTTACAACTTGTCCTCTTCCACTCCCCCCTCCCTCTCTTGTGGCAACATGCTGCTGGTAGTGTGTCATTTCCGATAAAAGCCCACTTGATGGGCAAATAAAAATTGCAGCCCTCTAATGCGATCACCCTGCTGTGAGTAAACAAAGATATACTACACTTTGGAAATAAATTGCTACTTTCTCATATGAACTTGAAATAACAATCTTTAAAACACTATAAAGCCTGAGCACATACCAATAGATGAACAACTTAACAAATTGTCCTCTTCCACTGCCCCTTCCCTCTCTCGTTTCAACATGCTGCAGGTGGTGTGTCATTTTCACCAAAAGCCCACTAGATAAACAAATAAAAATTGCAGCCTTGAAATGCCAACACCCTGCTGTGAGAAAACAAAGAGTTACTACACTTTGGAAATAAAATGCCACTTTCTTATATGAACTTGAACAAACAATCCTTAAACCACTATAAAGCCTGAGTACATACCAATAGAACAACAACTTGTCCTCTGCCACTCCCCCTTCCCCCCCCCCCCCCACACTCGTGGGCAACATGGTGCTTGTGGTGTGTCATATCCACCGAAAGCCCACTTATTGGACAAATTAAAATTGGAGCCTTGTAATGCGATCACCCTGCTGTACGAAAACAAAGATCTACAACACTTTAAAATAAAATGCTACGTCCTTGTATAAGCTTGAACGAACAATCTTTAAAACACTATAAAGCCAGAGTACATACCAATAGAAGAACAACTTGTCCTCTTCCGCTCCGTCCCCCCCCCACCCCCCCCCCCTTCCGCAACTCTCGTGGACAACATTCTGTTGGTGGTGTGTCATTCCCACCACTAGCCCTCATGATGGGCAAATAAAAATTGCAGCCTTGTAAAGCGATCACCCTGCTGTGAAAAAAAAAAAATTTACTACACTTTGGAAATAAAATGCTACATTCTTTAATGAACTTGAACGAACAATCCTTAAAACACTATAAAGCCTTAGTACATACCAATAGATGAACAACTTAACAAATTGTCCTCTTCCGCTCCGCCATCCCTCTCTCATGGCAACACACTGCTGGTGGCGTGTCCTTTTATGCCAAAAGCCCACTAGATAGGGAAATAAAAATTGCAGCCTTGTAAAGCGATCACCCTGCTGTGAGAAGACAAAAATTTACTACACTTTAGAAATAAAATGCTACGTTCTTATATGAACTTGAATAAACAATCTTTAAAAGACTATCCAGCGTGAGTACATACCAATAGAAGAAAAACTTGTCCCCTTGCGCTCCCCCCCCCCCCCCCCTCCCGCCGTCCCACTCGTCAACAACATATTGCTGGTGGTGTGTCATTTACACCAAAAGGCCACTAGATGGGCAATTAAAAATATCAGCCTTGCAATGCGATCACAAGTAGTTGTTCTCTTGGTATGTAATCAGGCTTTATAGAAGACCGTAGCATTTTATTTCCAAAGTCTAGTAACTCTTTGTTTTCTCACAGCAGGGTGATCGCTTTACAAGGCTGCAATTTTTATTTGCCCATCAAGTGGGTTTTGGTGAAAACCTCACACCACCAGCAGTTTGTTGTCCACGAGAGTGGGAGGGGGGGGGGGGGGGGGGAAGAGCAGAAGTGGCCAAGTTGTTCTTCTATTGGTATGTACTCAGGCTTTATAGTGTTTTAAAGATTGTTATTTCAAGTTCATATGAGAAAGTAGCAATTTATTTCCAAAGTGTATATCTTTGTTTACTCACAGCAGGGTGATCGCATTCTTCTATATAGAAGAACAACTTGTCCTCTTCCGCTCAAACCCCCACACCCCACCCACCGCCCCGCATTCCCCCCCACTCCCCCCCCCCCCCCCCCGCCCACCCCTCTCGTGGACAACATGCTGCTGGTGGTGTGTCATTTCCACCAAAACCCTACTTGATGGGCAAAAAAAAATTGCAGCCTTGTAGTGTGATCACACTGCCGTGTGAAAACAAAGATTTACTACGCTTTGGAAATAAAATGCTATGTTCTTATATGAACTTGAACGAACAATCTTTAACTCCGTATCCCTCCCCCTCCCCCCCCCCCCCCCATCTTGGACAGCATGCTGCTGGTGGTGTGTCATTTCCACCAAGAGCCCACTTGATGGGCAAATAAAAATTGCAGCCTTGTAATGCAATCACCCTGCTGTGAGAAAACAAAGACTTACTACACTTTGGAAATAAGATGCTACGTTCTTAATTGAACTCGAACGAACAATCTTTAAAACACTATATAGACTGAGTACATACAAATAGAAGAACAACTTGTCCTCTTCCACTCTCCCCACCCCCCCCCCCCCCCCCCTCCACCACCTCTTGGATGACATGCTGCTGTTGGTGTGTCATTTCCAACAAAAGCCAACTAGACGGGCAAATAAAAATTGCAGCCTTGTAATGTGATCACCCTGTTGTGAGAAAACAAAGATTTACTACACTTTGGAAATAAATTGCTACATTCTCATATGTACTTGAACGAACACTCTTTAAAACACTATAAAGCCTGAGTACATATTAATACAGGAACAACTTGTCCTCCTCTGCTCCACCCCCCCCCCCTCCACCTCTTACCCACGGGGACAACATGCTGATGGTGGTGTGTCATTTCCACCAAACGCCCGCTAGATGTGCAAATAAAAATATCAGCGTAGTAATGCGACCAACCTGCTGTGAGAAAACAAAGATTTACAACACTTTGGAAATGAAATGCTTTGTTCTTATGTGAACTTGAATGAACAATCTTTAAAACAGTATAAAGCCTGGGTATATACCAATAGCAGAACAACTTAACAACTTGTCATCTTCCGCTGCCCCCTCCCTCTCTCGTGGACAACAAATACTGGTGGTGTGTCATTTCCCCCAAAAGCCCACTTGATGGGCAAATAAATATTGCAGCCTTGTAGTGTGATCACCCTGCGGTGAGAAAACAAGGATTTACTACACTTTGGAAATAAAATGCTACGTTCTTATATGAACTTGAGTGGACATTCTTTAAAACAGTATAAAGCCTGAGTACATACCAATAGATGAACAACTTGTCCTCTTCCGCTCGCCCCCCCCATCCCACCCCCCCTCTGGTGGACAACATGCTGCTGGTGGTGTGTCATTTCCACCAAAAGCCCTTTTGATGGCAAATAAAAATTGCAGCCTTGTAGTGTGATCACCCAGCTGTGAGAAAACAAAAATTTACTGCACTTTGGAAATAAAATGCTACGATCTTATATGAACTTGAACGAACATTCATTAAAACACTATAAAGCCTGATTACATACCAAGAGAACAACTACTTGTCTTCATCTGCTCGCCCCCCCCCACCCTCTCGTGGACAACATGCTGCTGGTGGTGTGTCATTTGCACCAGAAGCCCACTTGATGGGCAAATAAAAATTGCAGCCTTGTAGTGCGATCACCCTGCTGTGAGAAAACAAAGATTTACTACACTTTGGAAATGAAATGCTACGTTCTTATATTTACTTGAACGAACATTCTTCAAAACACTATAAATCCTGAGTGCATACCAATAGAAGAACAACTTGTCCTCTTCCGCTCGTCCCTCCCCTCCCCCACCCCCTAACCACATTCGTGAACAACATGCTGCTGGTGGTGAGTCATTTCCACCAAAAATAAAAATTTGAGCCTTGTAGTGCTATCACCCTGCTGTGAGAAAACAAAGATTTACTACACTTTGGAAATAAAATGCTATGTTCTTATATGAACCTGAACGAACATTCATTAAAACACTATAACGCCTGAGTACATACCAATGGAAGAACAACTTGTCCTCTTCCGTTCGTCACCCCACCCCACCCCTACCCTCCGTCTCGTTGTCAACATGCAGCTGGTGGTGTGTCATTTCCACCAAAAGCCCACGTGATGGGCAAATAAAAATTGCAGCCTTGTAGTGCGATCACCCTGCTGTGAGAAAACTAAGATTTACTACACTTTGGAAATAAAATGCTACGTTATTATATGAACTTGAACGAACATTCTTTAAAACACTATAATGCCTGAGTACATACCAATAGAAGAGCAACTAGTCCTCATCCGCTTGGCGCCCCCCCCACCCCCCACCTAACCTCATTCGTGGACAACATGCTGCTTGTGGTGTGTCATTTCCACCAAAAGCCCAAGTGATGGGCAAATAAAAATTGCAGCCTTGTAGTGCGATCACCCTGCTGAGAGAAAACAAAGATTTACTATACTTTGGAAATAAAATGCTATGTTCTTATATGAACTTGAACGAACATTCATTAATACACTATAAAGCCTGAGGACATACCAATAGAAGAACAACTTGTCCTCTTCCGCTCAAACCCTTACACCCCACCCACCGCCCCGCATTCCCCCCCCCTCCCCCCCCCCCCCCCCGCCCACCCCTCTCGTGGACAACATGCTGCTGGTGGTGTGTCATTTCCACCAAAACCCTACTTGATGGGCAAAAAAAAATTGCAGCCTTGTAGTGTGATCACCCTGCCGTGTGAAAACAAAGATTTACAACACTTTGGAAATAAAATGCTACGTTCTTATATGAACTTGAACGAACATTCTTTAGAACACTATAAAGCCCGAGTACATACCAATAGAAGAACTACTTGGCATCTTCCGCTCGCTTCACCCCCCCCTCCCACTCGTGTACAACATGCTGCTGGTGGTGTGTCATTTCCACCAAAAGCCCACTTGATGGGCAAATAAAAAATGCAGCCCTGTCGTACGATCACCCTGCTGTGAGAAAACAAAGATTTACTACACTTTGGAAATAAAATTATACGTTCTTATATGAACTTGAACGAACATTCTTTAAAACACTGTTAAGCCTGAGTACATAAAAATAGAAGAACATCTTGTCCTCTTCCTCTCCGCCCCCCCACCCTCCCCGCCCAACCTCATTTGTGGACAACCTGCTGCTGGTGGTGTGTCATTTCCACAAAAAGCCCACTTGATGGGCAAATAAAAATTGCAGCCTTGCAGTGTGATCACTCTGTTGTGAGAAAACAAAGATTTACTACACTTTGGAAATAAAATGCTACGTTCTTATATCAACTTGAACGAACATTCTTTAAAACAATATAAAGCCTGAGTACATACCAAGAGAACAACAACTTGTCTTCTTCTGCTCGGCCCCCCCCCCCCCACCCGAACACCCCTCTCGTGGACAACACGCAGCTGGTGGTGTGTCATTTGCACCAGAAGCCCACTTGATGGGCAAATAAAAATTGCAGCTATGTAGTGCGATCACTCTGCTGTGAGAAAACAAAGATTTACTACACTTTGGAAATATAATGCTACGATCTTATATGAACTTGAACGAACATTCATTAAAACACTAAAAAGCCTGTGTCATACCAATAGAAGAACAACTTGTCCTCATCCACTCGCCGCCTCCCCCCCCCCCCCCCCACCACCCACCCACCCCTCTCGTGGACAACATGCTGTTGGTGATGTGTCATTTCCACCAAAAGCCCTCTTGATGGGCAAATAAAAATTACAGCCTTGTAGTGCGATCACCCTGCTGTGAGAGAATAAAGATTTACTACACTATGGAAAAAAATGCTACGTTCTTATATGAACTTGAACGAACATTCTTTAAAACACTATAAAGGCTGAGTACATACCAATAGATGAACAACTTGTCCTCTTCTGCTCGCCCCCTCCTCCCACTCCCCCTCTGGTGGACAACATGCTGCTGGTGGTGTGTCATTTCCACCAAAAGCCCAGTTGATGGGCAAATAAAAATTGCAGCCTTGTAGTGCGATCACCCTGCTGTGAGAAAACAAAAATTTACTACACTTTGGAAATAAAATGCTACATTCGTATATGAACTTGAACGAACATTCTTTAAAGTACTATAAAGCCTGAGTACATACCAATAGAAGAACAACATGTCCTCTTCCGCTCGCCCCCCACTCCCACCCCCACTCTTGTGTACAACATGCTGCTGGTGGTGTGTCATTTCCACCAAAAGCCCACTTGATGGGCAATTAAAAAATGCAGCCTTGTAGTGCGATCACCCTGCTGTGAGAAAACAAAGATTTACTACACTTTGGAAATAAAATGCTGCATTCACATATGAACTTGAACGAACATTGTTTAAAACACTATAAAGCCCGAGTACATACCAATAGAAGAACAACTTGTCCTCTTCCGCTCGCCCCCCCCTCCCACCGCCACTCTCGTGCACAACATGCTGCTGCTGGTGTGTCATTTCCACCAAAAGCCCACTTGATGGCGGCAAATAATAATTGCAGCCATGTAGTGCGATCACCCTGCTGTGAGAAAACAAAGATTTACCACACTTTGGAAAAAAATGCTACGTTCTTATATACTTGAACGAACATTCTTTAAAACACTATAAAGCCTGAGTACATACCAAGAGAACAACAACTTGTCTTCTTCTGCTCGCCCCCCCCCCCCCCCCCCAACATCCCTCTCGTGGACAACACGCAGCTGGTGGTGTGTCATTTGCACCAGAAGCCCACTAATGGGCAAATAAAAATTGCAGCCTTGTAGTGCGATCACCCTGCTGTGAGAAAACAAAGATTTACTACACTTTGGAAATAAAATGCTATGTTTTTATATGAACCTGAATGAACATTCATTAAAACACTGTAAAGCCTGAGTACATACGAATGGAAGAACAACTTGTCCTCTTCCGTTCGTCCACCTCCCCCCACCACCCCTCTCGTGGACAACTTGCTGCTGGTGGTGTCTCATTTGCACCAAAAGCCCACTTGATGGGCAAATAAAAATTGCAGCCTTGTAGTGTGATAACCCTGCTGTGAGAAAACAAGGATTTACTACACTTTGGAAGTAAAATGCTACGTTCTTATATCAACTTGAACGAACATTCTTTGAAACACTATAAAGCCTGAGTGCATACCAATAGAAGAACAACTTGTACTCTTCCGATCGCCCCCCCTCTCGTGGACAACATGCTTCTGGTGGTGTGTCATTACCACCAAAAGCCCACGTGATGGGCAAATAAAATTGGAGCCTTGTAGTGCGATCTTCCTGCTGTGAGAAAACAAAGATTTACTACACTTTGGAAATAAAATACTACGTTCTTATATGAACTTGTACAAACATTCTTTAAAACACTATAAAGCCTGAGTACATACCAATAGAAGAACAACTTGTCCTATTCCGCTCGCCCCCCCTCCCACCCCCACTCACGTGTACAACATGCTGCTGGTGGTGTGTCATTTCCACCAAAAGCCCACTTGATGGGCAAATTAAAATTGCAGCCTTGTAGTGCGATCACCCTGCTGAGAGAAAACAAAGATTTACTACACTTTGGAAATAAAATGCTATGTTCTTATATGAACTTGAATGAACATTCATTAATACACTATAAAGCATGAGGACATACCAATAGGGACTGATGACCTTCCCTGTTTAGTCCCCCTTAAACATACCAACAACCAACCATACCAATAGAAGAACAACTTCCCCCCCCCCCCCCCCCCCCCCCGCCACCCCCTCTCGCTGACAACATGCTTCTGGTGGTGTGTCATTTCCACCAAAACCCTACTTGATGGGCAAATAAAAATTGCAGCCTTGTAGTGTGATCACCCTGCCGTGTGAAAACATAGATTTACAACACTTTGGAAATAAAATGCTACGTTCTTATATGAACTTGAACGAACATTCTTTAAAACACTATAAAGCCTGAGTACATTCCAATAGATGAACAACTTGTCCTCCTCCGCTCGCCCCCCCCTCTCACCCCCCCTCTGGTGGACAGCATGCTGCTGGTGGTGTGTCATTTCCACCAAAAGCCCACTTGATGGGCAAATAAAAATTGCAGCCTTGTAGTGTGATCACCCTGCAGTGAGAAAACAAAAATTTACTACACTTTGGAAATAAAATGCTACATTCGTATATGAACTTGAACGAACATTCTTTGAAGTACTATAAAGCCTGAGTACATACCAATAGAAGAACAACTTGGCATCTTCCGCCCGCTTCCTCCCCCCCCCCCCCCTCTCCCGCTCGTGGACAACATGCTATTGGTGGTGTGTCATTTCCACCAAAAGCCCACTTGATGGGCAAATAAAAATTGCAGCCCTGTAGTGCGATCACCCTGCTGTGAGAAAACAAAGATTTACTATACTTTGCAAATAAAATTATACGTTCTTATATGAACTTGAACGAACATTCTTTAAAACAATGTTAAGCCTGAGTACATAAAAATAGAAGAACAACTTGTCCTCTTCTTCTCCGCCCCCCCCCCCTCCCCGCCCAACCTCATTTGTGGACAACATGCTGCTGGTGGTGTGTCATTTGCACCAGAAGCCCACTTGATGGGCAAATAAAAATTGCAGCCTTGTAGTGCGATCACCCTGCTGTGAGAAAACAAAGATATACTACACTTTGGAAATAAAATGCTACATTCTTATATGACCTTGAACGAACATTCTTCAAAACATTATAAAGCCTGAGTGCATACCAATATAAGAAACACTTGTCCTCTTCCGATAACCCCCCCCCCCCCCCCTCCCACCACTCCTCTCGTGGACAACATGCTGCTGGTGGTGTGTCTTTTCCACCAAAAGCCCACTTGATGGGCAAATAAAAATTGCAGCCTTGTAGTGTGATCACCGTGCTGTGAGAAAACAAAAATTTATTACACATTGGAAATAAAATGCAACGTTGTTATATGAACTTGAACGAACATTCTTTAAAATACTATAAAGCCTGAGTACATACCAATAGTAGAAGAACTTGTCCTCTTCCGCTATCCCCCACCTCCTCTCCCCTAACCTCATTCGTGAACAACATGCTGCTGGTGGTGAGTCATTTCCACCAAAAGCCCACATGATGGGCAAATAAAAATTGGAGCCTTGTAGTGCGATCACCATGCTGTGAGAAGACAAAGATTTACTACACTTTGGAAATAAAATGCTATGTTCTTATATGAACCTGAACGAACATTCATTAAAACACTATAAAGCCTGAGTACATACCAATGGAAGATCAAATTGTCCTCTTCCGTTCGTCACACCAATTCACCCCTACCCTCACTCTCGTTGTCAATATGCAGCTGGTGGTGTGCCATTTCCACCAAAAGCCCATGTGATGGTCAAATAAAAATTGCAGCCTTGTAGTGCGATCACCCTGCTGTGAGAAAACAAAGATTTACTACACTTTGGAAATAAAATGCTACATTCGTATATGAACTTGAACGAACATTCTTTAAAGTACTATAAAGCCTGAGTACATAATAATAGAAGAACAACATGTCCTCTTCTGCTCGCCCCCCACTCCCACCCCCACTCTCGTGTACAACATGCTGCTGGTGGTGTGTCATTTCCACCAAAAGCCCACTTGATGGGCAATTAAAAATTGCAGCCTTGTAGTGCGATCACCCTGCTGTGAGAAAACAAAGATTTACTACACTTTGGAAATAAAATGCTGCATTCACATATGAACTTGAACAAACATTGTTTAAAACACTATAAAGCCCGAGTACATACCAATAGAAGAACAACTTGTCCTCTTCCGCTCGCCCCTCCTCCCACCCCCACTCTCATGTACAACATGCTGCTGGTGGTGTGTCATTTCCACCACAAGCCCACTTGATGCGCAAATAAAAATTGCAGCCTTGTAGTGTGATCACCCTGCTGTAAGAAAACAACGATTTACTACACTTTGGAAATAAAATGCAGCGTTCTTATATGAAACACTATTAAGCCTGAGTACATACCAATAGAAGAACAACTTGTCCTCTTCCGTTCGAACCCCCCCCCCCCCCCCCCACCCAACCCTCCGCCAAACTCCCGCCCCCCCCACTCTTGTGGACTACATGCTGCTGCTGGTGTGTCATTTCCACCAAAAGCCCACTTGATGGGCAAATAAAAATTGCAGCCTTGTAGTGCGATCACCCTGCTGTGAGAAAACAAAGATTTACTACACTTTGGAAATGAAATGCTACATTCTTATATGAACTAGAAAAAACATTCTTTAAAACACTATAATGCCTTAGTACATACCAATAGAAGAGCAACTTGTCCTCCTCCGCCCGCCCCCCCCCCCCCCCCACCACCACTCTGGTGGACAACATGCTGCTGGTGGTGTGTCATATCCACCAAAACCCTACTTGATGGGCAAAATAAAATTGCAGCCTTGTAGTGTGATCACCCTGCCGTGTGAAAACAAAGATTTACAACACATTGGAAATAAAATGCAACGTTGTTATATGAACTTCAACGAACATTCTTTAAAACACTATAAAGCCTGAGTACATACCAATAGAAGAATAACTTGTCCTCTTCCGCTCCTCCCCCCCCCCCCCTCCCTCCACTCTAACCTCATTCGTGAAAAACATGTTGCTGGTGGTGAGTCATTTCCACCAAAAGCCCACTTGATGGGCAAATAAAAATTGGAGCCTTGTAGTGCGATCACCCTGCTGTGAGAAAACAAAGATTTACTACACTTTGGAAATAAAATGCTATGTTCTTATATGAACCTGAAAGAGTATTCATTAAAACACTACAAAGCCTGAGTACATACCAATGGAAGAACAACTTGTCCTCTTCCGATCGTCACCCAACCCCACCTCTACCCCCCTCTCGTTGTCAACATGCAGCTGGTGGTGTGTAATTTCCACCAAAAGCCCACTAGATTGGCAAATGAAAATTGCAGCCTTGTAGTGCGATCACCGTGCTCTGAGAAAATAAAATTTTACTACACTTTGGAAATAAAATGCTACGTTATTATATGAACTTGAACGAACATTCTTTAAAACACTATAAAGCCTGAGTACATACCAATAGAAGAACAACTTGTCCTCTTCCAATCACCGCACCTCCCACCCCCACTCTCGTGTTCAACATGCTGCTGGAGGTGTGTCATTTCCACCAAAAGCCCACTTGATGGGCAATTAAAAATTGCAGCCTTGTAGTGCGATCACCCTATTGTGAGAAAACAAAGATTTACTACACTTGGAAACAAAATGCTACGTTCGTATATGAACTTGAACGACCATTCTTTAAAATACTATAAAACCTGAGTACATGCCAATGGAGGAAAAACTTGTCCTCTTCCGTTCGTCACCCCACCTCACCCCTAACCACCCTCTCGTTGACAACATGCAGCTGGTGGTGTGTCATTTCCACCAAAAGCCCACGCGAACAGCAAATAAAAATTGCAGCCTTGTAGTGCGATCACCCTGCTGTGAGAAAAGAAAGATTTACTACACATTGGAAATAAAATGCTACATTCGTATATGAACTTGAACGACCATTCTTTAAAACTCTATAAAGCTTGAGTACATACCAATAGAAGAACAACTTGCCCTCTTCCCCTCGTTGCCCCCACCCACTTGTGGACAACATGCTGCTGGTGGTGTGGCATTTCCACCAAATGCCCACTTGATTGGCAAATAAAAATTGCAGCCTTGTAGTGCAATCACCCTGCTGTAAGAAAACAAGGATTTACTACACTTTGGAAATAAAATGTAACGTAATTATATGAACTTAAACGAACATTCTTTAAAACACTATAAAGCCTGAGTACCTACCAATAGAAGAATTACTTGTCCTCTTCTGCTTTCCCCCCCCTTCCGCGCCTAACCTCATTCGTGGACAACATGCTGCTGGTGGTGTGTCATATCCACCAAAAGCCCACTTGATGGACAAATAAAAATTGCAGCCTTGTAGTGCGATCACAGTGCTGTGAGAAACAAAGATTTACTACACTTTGGAAATAAAAAGCTACATTCGTATATGAACTTGAAGTACCATTCATTAAAACACTACAAAGCCTGAGTACATGCCAATGGAAGAACAACTTGTCCTCTTCCGCTCGCCCCCCCCCCCCCCCGCGCCTTCCCCCCCCCCCCCCCCCCCCCCAACTCGTTGACAACATGCTGCTGGTGGTGTGTCATTTCCACCAAAAGCCCACTTGATGGGCAAATAAAAATTGCAGAATTGTAGTGCAATCACCCTGCTGTGAGAAAACAAAGATTTACTACGTTTGGAAAATGAAATGCTACATTCTTATATGAACTTGAACAAACATTCTTTAAAACACTATAAAGCCTTAGTACATACCAATAGAAGAACAACTTGTCCTCTTCCGCTCTGCCCCCCTCCCCTCCCCCCCCCCCCCTTACCACATTCGTGGACAACATGCTGCTGGTGGTGTGTCATTTCCACCAAAATCCTACATGATGGGCAAATAATAATTGCAGCCTTGTAGTGCGATCACCCTGCTGTGAGAAAACAAAGTTTTACTACACTTTGGAAATGAAATGCTACATTCTTATATGAACTTGAACAAACGTTCTTTAAAACACTATAAAGCCTGAGGACATACCAATAGAAGAACAACTTGTCCTCTACCGCTCGAACCCCCTCCCACCCCCACTCTCATGTACAACATGCTGCTGGTGGTGTGTCATTTCCACCAAAAGCCCACTTGATGGGCAAATAAAAATTGCAGCCTTGTAGTGTGATCACCCTGCTGTGAGAAAACAACGATTTACTACACTTTGGAAATAAAATGCTACGTTCTTATATGAACTTGAACGAGCATTCTTTACAACACTATAATGCCTTAGTACATACCAATAGACGAACAACTTGTCCTCCTCCGCCCGCCCCCCCCCCCCCCTCTCCACCCTCTGGTGGACAACATGCTGCTGGTGGTGTGTCATATCCACCAAAACCCTACTTGATGGGCAAAATAAAATTGCAGCCTTGTAGTGTGATTACCCTGCCGTGTGAAAACAAAGATTTACAACACATTGGAAATTAAATGCAACGTTGTTATATGAACTTGAACGAACATTCTTTAAAACACTATAAAGTCTGAGTTCATACCAATAGAAGAACATCTTGCCCTCTTCCGCTCCCCCCCCACCCCCCCTCCCCCCTAAGCTCATTCGTGAAAAACATGTTGCTGGTGGTGAGTCATTTCCACCAAAAGCCCACTTGATGGACAAATAAAAATTGCAGCCTTGTAGTGTGATCACAGTGCTGTGAGAAAACAAAGATTTACTACACTTTGGGATAAAATGCTACAATCGTATATGAACTTGAAGGACCATTCTTTAAAACACTATAAAGCCTGAGTACATACCAGTAGAAGAACAACTTGCCCTCTTCCGCTCGCTTCCCCCCCCCCCCCCCCCCCCCTTTCGAGGACAACATGCTGCTGGTGGTGTGGCATTTCCTCCAAAAGCCCACTTGATTGGCAAATAAAAATTGCAGTTTTGTAGTGCAACCACCGTGCTCTGAGAAAACAAAAATTTACTACACTTTGGAAATAAAATGCAACGTTATTATATGAACTTGAACGAACATTCTTTAAAACATTATAAAGCCTGAGTACCTACCAATGGAAGAACAACTTGTCCTCTTCCGTTCGTCACCCCACCCCACCCCTTGTTGACAACATGCAGCTGGTGGTGTGTCATTTCCACCAAAAGCCCACGTGATGGGCAAATAAAAATTGCAGACTTGTAGTGCAATCACCCTGCTGTGAGAAAACAAAGATTTACTACACTTTGGAAATAAAATGCTACATTCGTATATGAACTTGAACGAACATACTTTAAAACACTATAAAGCCTGAGTCCATACCAATTGAAGAACAAGTTGTCCTCTTCCGCTCGCCCCCCCCCCCCCCCCCCGCGCCTTCCCCCCCCCTTCCCCCCAACTCGTTGACAACATGCTGCTGGTGGTGTGTCATTTCCACCAAAAGCCCACTTGATGGGCAAATAAAAATTGCAGACTTGTAGTGCAATCACCCTGCTGTGAGAAAACAAAGATTTACTACGTTTGGGAAATGAAATGCTACATTCTGATATGAACTTGAACAAACATTCTTTAAAACGTTATAAAGCCTTAGTACATACCAATAGAAGAACAACTTGTCCTCTTCCGCTCTGCGCCCCCCCCCCCTCCCCCCCTTAACCACATTCGTGGACAACATGCTGCTGGTGGTGTGTCATTTCCACCAAAATCCTACATGATGGGCAAATAATAATTGTAGCCTTGTAGTGCGATCACCCTGCTGTGAGAAAACAAAGTTTTACTACACTTTGGAAATGAAATGCTACATTCTTATATGAACTTGAACAAACGTTCTTTAAAACACTATAAAGCCTGAGGACATACCAATAGAAGAACAACTTGTCCTCTTCCGCTCCCCCCCCCCCCCCCCCCCCCCTAAGCTCATTCGTGAAAAACATGTTGCTGGTGGTGAGTCATTTCCACCAAAAGCCCACTTGATGGACAAATAAAAATTGCAGCCTTGTAGTGCGATCACCCTGCTGTGAGAAAACAAAGATTTACTGCACTTTGGAAATAAAATGCTATGTTCTTATATGAACTTGAACGAACATTCATTATAACACTACGAAGCCTGAGTACATACCAATGGAAGAACAACTTGTCCTCTTCCGTTCGTCCCCCCCCCCGCCTCCCCCCTCTCGTTGACAACCCGCTGCTGGTGGTGTGTCATTTCCACCAAAAGCCCACGTGATGGACAAATAAAAATTGCAGCCTTGTAGTGAGATCACCCTGCTGTGAGAAAACAAAGATTTACTACACTTTGGAAATAAAAAGCTACATTCGTATATGAAATTGAAGGACCATTCATTAAAACACTATAAAGCCTGAGTACAGGCCAATAGAAGAACAACTTGTCCTCTTCCGTTCGCCCCCCCCCCCCCCTCCGCCCCCCCACCGTCCCACTCGTGGACAATATGCTGCTGGTGGTGTGTCATATCCTCCAAAGGAACACTTGATGGGCAAATAACAATTGCAGCCTTGTAGGGCGATCACCCTGTTGTGAGACAACAAAGATTTACTACACTTTGGAAATAAAATGCTACGTTCTTATATCAACTTGAACGAGCATTCTTTAAAACACTATAAAACCTGAGTACATGCCAATGGAAGAACAACTCGTCCTCTTCCGTTCGTCACCCGACCCCACCCCTACCCCCCTCTCGTTGACAACATGCAGCTGGTGGTGTGTCATTTCCACCAATAGCCCACGTGATTGGCTATTAAAATTGCAGCCTTGTAGTGCGATCACCCTGCTGTGAGAAAACAAAGATTTACTACACTTTGGAAATAAAATGCTACAAACTTATATGAACTTGAACGACCATTCTTTAAAACACTATAAAGCCTGAGTACATACCAATAGAAGATCAACTTGCCCTCTTCCGCTCGCTTCCCCCCCCCCCCCCCCCCCCCCCCCACTTGTGGACAACATGTTGCTGGTGGTGTGGCATTTCCACCAAAAACCCACTTGATTGACAAATAAAAATTGCAGCCTTGTAGTGCAACAAACGTGCTCTGAGAAAACAGATATTTACTACACTTTGGAAATAAAATGCAACGTTATTATATGAACTTGAACGAACATTCTTTAAAACACTATAAAGCCTGAGTACCTACCAATGGAAGAACAACTTGTCCTCTTCCGCTCGCCCCCTCCCCCCCCCCCCCCCCCCCCACGTGCCCTCCTCCCCCCCCCCCAATTTGTTGACAACATGCTGCTGGTGGTGTGTCTTTTCCACCAAAAGAACACTTGATGGGCAAATAAAAATTGCAGACTTGTAGTGCGATCACCCTGCTGTGAGAAAACAAAGATTTACTATGTTTTGGAAATGAAATGCTATATTCTTATATGAACTT
This sequence comes from Schistocerca americana, assembly GCF_021461395.2. Taxonomy (NCBI): domain Eukaryota; kingdom Metazoa; phylum Arthropoda; class Insecta; order Orthoptera; family Acrididae; genus Schistocerca; species Schistocerca americana. Next base: position 72,843,514 of record NC_060128.1, read on the forward strand.
GAACAAACATTCTTTAAAACACTATAAAGCCTGAGTACATACCAATAGAAGAACAATTTGTCCTCTTCCGTTCGCCCCCACCTCCCACTACCCGTCTGGTGGACAACATGATGGTGGTGGTGTGTCATTTCCACCAAAACCCCACTTGATGGGCAAATAAAAATTGCAGCCTTGTAGTGTGAACACCCTGCTGTGAGAAAACAAAGATTTACTACACTTTGGAAATAAAATGCTACGTTCTTATATGAACTTGAACGAACATTCTTTAAAACACTATAAAGCCTGAGTACATACCAGCAGAAGAACAAATTGTCCTCTTCTACTCCCGCCCCCCCCCCCCCCCATTCAACCCCACCAAACCGCATTCATGGACAACATGCCGCTGGTGGTGTGTCATTTCCACCAAAAGCCCACGTGATGGGCAAATAAACATTGCAGCCTTGTAGTGTGATCACCCTGCTGTGAGAAAAGAAATATTTACTACACTTTGGAAATAAAATGCTATGTTCTTATATGAACCTGAACGAACATTCACTAAAACACTATAAAGCCTGAGTACATACCAATGGAAGAACAACTCGTCCTCTTCCGTTCGTCACCCCACTACACCCCTCGTTGACAACATGCAGCTTGTGGTGTGTCATTTCCACCAAAAGCCCACGTGATGGGCAAATAAAAATCGCAGCCTTGTAGTGCGATCACCCTGCTGTGAGAAAACAAAGATTTACTATGTTTTGGAAATGAAATGCTATATTCTTATATGAACTTGAACAAACATTCTTTAAAACACTATAAAGCCTGAGTACATACCAATAGAAGAACAATTTGTCCTCTTCCGTTCGCCCCCACCTCCCACTACCCGTCTGGTGGACAACATGATGGTGGTGGTGTGTCATTTCCACCAAAACCCCACTTGATGGGCAAATAAAAATTGCAGCCTTGTAGTGTGAACACCCTGCTGTGAGAAAACAAAGATTTACTACACTTTGGAAATAAAATGCTACGTTCTTATATGAACTTGAACGAACATTCTTTAAAACACTATAAAGCCTGAGTACATACCAGCAGAAGAACAAATTGTCCTCTTCTACTCCCGCCCCCCCCCCCCCCCCCATTCAACCCCACCAAACCGCATTCATGGACAACATGCCGCTGGTGGTGTGTCATTTCCACCAAAAGCCCACGTGATGGGCAAATAAACATTGCAGCCTTGTAGTGTGATCACCCTGCTGTGAGAAAAGAAATATTTACTACACTTTGGAAATAAAATGCTATGTTCTTATATGAACCTGAACGAACATTCACTAAAACACTATAAAGCCTGAGTACATACCAATGGAAGAACAACTCGTCCTCTTCCGTTCGTCACCCCACTACACCCCTCGTTGACAACATGCAGCTTGTGGTGTGTCATTTCCACCAAAAGCCCACGTGATGGGCAAATAAAAATTGCAGACTTGTAGTGCAATCACCCTGCTGTGAGAAAACAAAGATTTACTACACTTTGGAAATAAAATGCTACATTCGTATATGAACTTGAACGAACATACTTTAAAACACTATAATGCCTGAGTCCATACCAATTGAAGAACAAGTTGTCCTCTTCCGCTCCCCCCCCCCCCCCCCCCCCCCCCCGCGCCTTCCCCCCCCCTTCCCCCCAACTCGTTGACAACATGCTGCTGGTGGTGTGTCATTTCCACCAAAAGCCCACTTGATGGGCAAATAAAAATTGCAGACTTGTAGTGCAATCACCCTGCTGTGAGAAAACAAAGATTTACTACGTTTGGGAAATGAAATGCTACATTCTGATATGAACTTGAACAAACATTCTTTAAAACACTATAAAGCCTTAGTACATACCAATAGAAGAACAACTTGTCCTCTTCCGCTCTGCGCCCCCCCCCCCCTCCCCCCCTTAACCACATTCGTGGACAACATGCTGCTGGTGGTGTGTCATTTCCACCAAAATCCTACATGATGGGCAAATAATAATTGCAGCCTTGTAGTGCGATCACCCTGCTGTGAGAAAACAAAGTTTTACTACACTTTGGAAATGAAATGCTACATTCTTATATGAACTTGAACAAACGTTCTTTAAAACACTATAAAGCCTGAGGACATACCAATAGAAGAACAACTTGTCCTCTTCCGCTCCCCCCCCCCTCCCCTCTAAGCTCATTCGTGAAAAACATGTTGCTGGTGGTGAGTCATTTCCACCAAAAGCCCACTTGATGGACGAATAAAAATTGCAGCCTTGTAGTGCGATCACCCTGCTGTGAGAAAACAAAGATTTACTGCACTTTGGAAATAAAATGCTATGTTCTTATATGAACTTGAACGAACATTCATTATAACACTACGAAGCCTGAGTACATACCAATGGAAGAACAACTTGTCCTCTTCCGTTCGTCCCCCCCCCCCCTCCCCCCTCTCGTTGACAACCCGCTGCTGGTGGTGTGTCATTTCCACCAAAAGCCCACGTGATGGACAAATAAAAATTGCAGCCTTGTAGTGAGATCACCCTGCTGTGAGAAAACAAAGATTTACTACACTTTGGAAATAAAAAGCTACATTCGTATATGAAATTGAAGGACCATTCATTAAAACACTATAAAGCCTGAGTACAGGCCAATAGAAGAACAACTTGTCCTCTTCCGTTCGCCCCCCCCCCCCCCTCCGCCCCCCCCACCGTCCCACTCGTGGACAATATGCTGCTGGTGGTGTGTCATATCCTCCAAAGGAACACTTGATGGGCAAATAACAATTGCAGCCTTGTAGGGCGATCACCCTGTTGTGAGACAACAAAGATTTACTACACTTTGGAAATAAAATGCTACGTTCTTATATCAACTTGAACGAGCATTCTTTAAAACACTATAAAACCTGAGTACATGCCAATGGAAGAACAACTCGTCCTCTTCCGTTCGTCACCCGACCCCACCCCTACCCCCCTCTCGTTGACAACATGCAGCTGGTGGTGTGTCATTTCCACCAATAGCCCACGTGATTGGCTATTAAAATTGCAGCCTTGTAGTGCGATCACCCTGCTGTGAGAAAACAAAGATTTACTACACTTTGGAAATAAAATGCTACAAACTTATATGAACTTGAACGACCATTCTTTAAAACACTATAAAGCCTGAGTACATACCAATAGAAGATCAACTTGCCCTCTTCCGCTCGCTTCCCCCCCCCCCCCCCCCCCCCCCCCCAAGTTGTGGACAACATGTTGCTGGTGGTGTGGCATTTCCACCAAAAACCCACTTGATTGACAAATAAAAATTGCAGCCTTGTAGTGCAACAAACGTGCTCTGAGAAAACAGATATTTACTACACTTTGGAAATAAAATGCAACGTTATTATATGAACTTGAACGAACATTCTTTAAAACACTATAAAGCCTGAGTACCTACCAATGGAAGAACAACTTGTCCTCTTCCGCTCGCCCCCTCCCCCCCCCCCCCCCCCCCCGTGCCCTCCTCCCCCCCCCCAATTTGTTGACAACATGCTGCTGGTGGTGTGTCTTTTCCACCAAAAGAACACTTGATGGGCAAATAAAAATTGCAGACTTGTAGTGCGATCACCCTGCTGTGAGAAAACAAAGATTTACTATGTTTTGGAAATAAAATGCTATATTCTTATATGAACTTGAACAAACATTCTTTAAAACACTATAAAGCCTGAGTACATACCAATAGAAGAACAATTTGTCCTCTTCCGTTCGCCCCCACCTCCCACTACCCGTCTGGTGGACAACATGATGGTGGTGGTGTGTCATTTCCACCAAAACCCCACTTGATGGGCAAATAAAAATTGCAGCCTTGTAGTGTGAACACCCTGCTGTGAGAAAACAAAGATTTACTACACTTTGGAAATAAAATGCTACGTTCTTATATGGACTTGAACGAACATTCTTTAAAACACTATAAAGCCTGAGTACATACCAGCAGAAGAACAAATTGTCCTCTTCTACTCCCGCCCCCCCCCCCCCCCCCCATTCAACCCCACCAAACCGCATTCATGGACAACATGCCGCTGGTGGTGTGTCATTTCCACCAAAAGCCCACGTGATGGGCAAATAAACATTGCAGCCTTGTAGTGTGATCACCCTGCTGTGAGAAAAGAAATATTTACTACACTTTGGAAATAAAATGCTATGTTCTTATATGAACCTGAACGAACATTCACTAAAACACTATAAAGCCTGAGTACATACCAATGGAAGAACAACTCGTCCTCTTCCGTTCGTCACCCCACTACACCCCTCGTTGACAACATGCAGCTTGTGGTGTGTCATTTCCACCAAAAGCCCACGTGATGGGCAAATAAAAATCGCAGCCTTGTAGTGCGATCACCCTACTGTGAGAAAACAAAGATTTACTACACTTTGGAAATAAAATGCTACATTCGTATATGAACTTGAACGAACATTCTTTAAAACACTATAAAGCCTGAGTACATAAAAATTGAAGAACAAGTTGTCCTCTTCCACTCGCCAACCCCCACCCCCCCCCCCCCACCACCCCCCCCTCGCGCCCTCCTCCAACGCCCCAACTTGTTGACAACATGCTGCTGGTGATGTGTCATTTCCACCAAAAGCCCACTTGATGGGCAAATAAAAATTGCAGCCTTGTAGTGCGAACACGCTGTTGTGAGAGAACAAAGATTTACTACACTTTGGAAATAAAATGCTACATTCTAATATGAACTTGAACGAACATTCTAATAAACACTATAAAGCCTGAGTACATACCAATAGATGAGCAACTTGTTCTCTTTTGCTCGCCACACTCCCACCCCCACTCTCATGGACAACATGCTGCTGGTGGTGTGTCATTTCCACCAAAAGCCCACATGATGGGCAAATAAAAATTGCGGCC
>NC_060128.1:72848893-72881783 GCF_021461395.2 Schistocerca americana
CACAGAAATATTATCCGAATTTAATACAAAAGTCACAATGCCGACTTAAGTACAAGAATACTGACACTCTAACTTTCTATGATTTGAACCCCTCCTGTGAGTCCAGCTTTAGATTTCGATACTTCACTTCAGGTTTACTGTATCCCTTGGACCTTCTTATTGACGATAAAACACAGAAATTGCATCGGAATTTAATACAAAACTCACAATGCCGACTTAAGTACAAGAGGACTGTAACTCTAACTTTCTGTGATTTGAACCTCTCCTGTGGGCCAGTTTTCGATTCCGATGCTTCACTTCAGGATTACTGTATCCCTTGGACCTTCGTATTGACGATAAAACACAGAAATTGCTTCCGAATTTAATACAAAAGTCACAATGCCGACTTAAGTACAAGAAGACTGACACTCTCACTTTCTATGATTTGAACCTCTCCTATGAGTCAGGTTTTCGATTCGGATGCTTCACTTCAGGTTTACGGTATCCCTTGGACCTTCTTATTGACGATGAAACACAGAAATGGCATCCGAATTTAATACAAACGTTACAATGCCGACTTAAGTACAAGAGGACTGACACTGTAACTTTCTATGATTTGAACCTCTCCAGTGAGTCCAGTTTTAGATTCCGATGCTTCACTTCAGGTTTTCTGTATCCCCTGGACCTTCTTATTGACGATGAAACACAGAAATTGCATCCGAACTTAATACAAAAGGCACAATGCCGACATAAGTACAAGAGGACTGACACTCTAACTTTCTGTGATTTGAACCCCTCCTGTCAGTCCAGTTTAACATTCCGATGCTTAACTTCAGGTTTACTGTATCCCTTGGACCTTCTTATTGACGATGAAACACAGAATTTGCAACTGAATTTAATACAAAAGTCACAATGCCGACCTAAGTACAAGAGGACTGACACTCTAACATTCTATGATTTGAACCACTCCTTTTTAGTCCAGTTTTAGATTCCGATGCTTCACTTCAGGTTTACTGTATCCCTTGGACCTTCTTATTGACGATGAAACACAGAAATTGCATCCGAATTTAAAACAAAAGTCTCAATGCAGACTTACGAAAAGAAGGACTGACACTCTAACTTTCTATGATTTGAACCCTCCTGTAGTCCAGTTTTAGATTGAGATTCTTCACTTTAGGTTTACTGTATCCCTTGGACCATCGAATTGACGATGAAACACAGAAATTGCATCCGAATTTAATACAAAAGTCACAATGCCGACTTAAGTACAAGAGGACTGACACTCTAACTTTCTATGATCTGAACCTTTCCTGTGAGTCCAGTTTTAGATTCCGATGCTTCACTTCAAGTTTACTGTATCCCTTGGACCTTCTTATTGACGATGAAACACAGAAATTGCATCCGAATTTAATACAACAGTCAAATGCCGACCTAAGTACAAAAGGACTGACACTCTATTTTTCTATGATTTGAACCTCTCCTGTGAGTCCAGTTATTAGTTCGGATGCATCACTTCAGGTTTATTGTATCCCTGGGACCTTCTTATTAACGATGAAACACAGAAATTGCATCCGTATTTAATACAAAAGTCACAATGCCGACTTAAGTACAAGAGGACTGTCACTCTAAATTTCTAAGATTTGATCCTCTCCTGTGAGTCCAGTTTTAGATTCCGATGCTTCACTTCAGGTTTACTGTATCCCTTGGACGTTCTTATTAACGATGAAACACAGAAATTGCATCCAAATTTAATACAAAAGGCACAATACTGACTTAAAGACAAGAGGACTGACACTCTAACTTTCTATGATATGAACTTCTCCTGTGAGCCCAGTTTTAGGTTCCAATGCTTCACTTCAGGTTTACTGTATCCCTTGGACCTTCTTATTGACGATGAAACACAGAAATTGCAACCAAATTTAATACAAAAGGCACAATACCGACTTAAGTACAAGAGGACTGACACTCTAAATTTCTATGATTTGAACCTCTCCTGTGAGTCCATTTTTAGACTCCGATGCTACACTTCAGGTTTACTGTATCCCTTGGACCTTCTTATTGACGATAAAACACAGAAATTGCATCCGAATTTAATACAAAAGGCACAATGCCGACTTAAGTACAAGAGGACTGACACTCTAACATTCTATGATTCGAATCTCTCCTTTGAGTTCAGTTTTAGATTCCGATGCTTCACTTCAGGTTTACTGTATCCCTTGGACCTTCTTATTGACGATGAAACACAGAAATTGCATACGAATGTAATACAAAAGTCACAATGCCGAGCATAGTACAAGAGGACTGACACTCTATTTTTCTATGATTTGAACCTCTCCTGTGAGTCCAGTTTTTAGTTCCGATGCATCACTTCAGGTTTATTGTATCCCTGGGACCTTCTTATTAACGATGAAACACAGAAACTGCATCCGAATTTAATACAAAAGTCACAATGCCGACTTAAGTACAAGAGGACTGACACTCTCAATATCAATGATTTGAACCTCTGCTGTGAGTCCAGTTTTAGATTCCGATGCTTCACTTCAGGTTTACCGTATCCCTTGGACCTTCTTATTGACGATGAAACACAGAAATTGCATCCGAATTTAATACAAAAGTCAAAATGCTGACTTAAGTACAAGAAGAATGACACTCTAAATTTCTATGATTTTAGCCTCTCCTGTGAGTCCAGTTTTAGATTCCAATGCTTCACTTCAGGTTTACTGTATCCCTTGGACCTTCTTATTGCCGATGAAACTCAGAAATTGCATCCGAATTTAATACAAAAGTCACAATGCCGACTTAAGTACAAGAGGACTGACACTCTAACTTTCTATGATTTGAACCCCTCCTGTGAGTCCAGTTTTAGATTCCGATACTTCACCTCAAGTTTACTGTATCCCTTGGACCTTCTTATTGACGATGAAACACAGAAATTGCATCCGAATTTAATACAACAGTCAAATGCCGACCTAAGTACAAGAGAACTGACACTCTATTTCTCTATGATTTGAACCTCTCCTGTGAGTCCAGTTTTTAGTTCCGATGCATCACTTCACGTTTATTGTATCCCTGGGACCTTCTTATTAACGATGAAACACAGAAATTGCATCCGAATTTAATACAGAAGTCACAATGCCGACTTAAGTACAAGAGGACTGACACTCTCACTATCAATGATTTGAACCTCTCCTGTGAGTCCAGTTTTAGATTCCGATGCTTCACTTCAGGTTTACTGTATCCCTTGGACCTTCTTATTGACGATGAAACACAGAAATTGCATCCGAATTTAATACAAAAGTCACAATGCCGTCTTATGTACAAGAGGACTGACACTCCAAATTTCTATGATTTGAACCTCTCCTGTGAGTCCAGTTTTAGATTCCGATGCTTCACTTCAGGTTTACTGTATCCCTTGGACCTTCTTATTAACGATGAAACACAGAAATTGCATCCAAATTTAATACAAAAGGCACAATACCGACTTAAGTACAAGAGGACTGACACTCTAACTTTCTATGATTCGAACTTCTCCTGTGAGGCCAGTTTTAGGTTCCAATGCTTCACTTCAGGTTTACTGTATCCCTTGGACCTTCTTATTGACGATGAAACACAGAAATTGCATCCAAATATAATACAAAAATCACAATACCGACTTAAGTACAAGAGGACTGACATTCTAACTTTCTATGATTTGAACCTCTCCTGTGAGTCCATTTTTAGATTCCGATGCTACACTTCAGGTTTACTGTATCCCTTGGACCTTCTTATTGACGATGAAACACAGAAATTGCATCCGAATTTAATACAAAAGGCACAATGCCGCCTTAAGTACAAGAGGACTGACACTCTAACATTCTATGATTCGAATCTCTCCTTTGAGTCCAGTTTTAGATTCCGATGCTTCACTTCAGGTTTACTGTATCCCTTGGACCTTCTTATTGACGATGAAACACAGAAATTGCATACGAATGTAATACAAAAGTCACAATGCCGACCTTAGTACAAGAGGACTGACACTCTAACTTTCTATGATTTGTACCTCTCCTGTGAGGCCAGTTTTCGATTGCGATGTTTCACTTCAGGTTTACTGTATCCCTTGTACCTTCTTATTGACGATGAAACACAGAAATTGCATCCGAATTTAATACAAAAGTCACATTGCCGACTTAAGTACAAGAGGACTGACACTCTAACTTTCTATGATTTGAACCCCTCCTGTGAGTCCAGTTTTAGATTCCGATACTTCACTTCAAGTTGACTGTATCCCTTGGACCTTCTTATTGACGATGAAACACAGAAATTGCATCCAAATATAATACAAAAATCACAACACCGACTTAAGTACAAGAGGACTGACACTCTAACTTTCTATGATTTGAACCTCTCCTGTGAGTCCAGTTTTAGATTCCGATGCTTCACTTCAAGTTTGCTGTATCCCTTGGACCTTCTTATTAACGATGTAACACAGAAATTGCATCCGAATTTAATACAAAAGTCACAATGCCGTCTTAAGTACAAGAGGACTGACACTCTCACTATCAATGATTTGAACCTCTCCTGTGAGTCCAATTTTAGATTCCGATGCTTCACTTCAGGTTTATTGTATCCCTTGGACCTCCTTATTGACGATGAAACACAGAAATTGCATCCGAATATAATACAAAATTCATAATGCTGACTTAAGTACAAGAGGACTGACACTCTAACTTTCTATGATTTGAACTTCTCCTGTGAGCCCAGTTTTAGGTTCCGATGCTTCACTTCAGGTTTACTGTATCCCTTGGACCTTCGTATTAACGATGAAACACAGAAATTGCATCCAAATTTGATACAAATGGCACAATACCGACTTAAGTACAAGAGGACTGACACTCTACCATTCTATGATTTGAACCTCTCCTTTGAGTCCAGTTTTAGATTCCGATGCTTCACTTCAGGTTTACTGTATCCCTTGGACCTTCTTATAGACGATGAATCCCAGAAATTGCATCCGAATTTAATACAAAAGTCACAATGCCAACTTAAGTACAAGCGGACTGACACTCTCACTTTCTATGATTTGAACCTCTCCTGTGAGTCAGGTTTTCGATTCCGATGCTTCACTTCAGGTTTACTGTATCCCTTGGACCTTCCTATTGACGATGAAACACAGAAATTGCATCCGAATTTAATACATAAGTTACAATGCTGACTTAAGTACAAGAGGGCTGACACTCTAACTTTCTTTGATTAGAGCCTCTCCTGTGAGTCCAGTTTTAGATTCCGATGCTTCACTTCAGGTTTACTGTATCCCATGGACATTCTTATTGACGATGAAACACAGAAATTGCATCCGAATTTAATACAAAAGTCACAATGCCTACTTAAGTACAAGAGGACTGACGCTCTAACTTTCTATGATTTGAACCTCTCCAGTGAGCCCAGTTTTAGATTCCGATGCTACACTTCAGATTTACTGTATCCCTTGGACCTTCTTATTGGCGATGATACACAGAAATTGCATTTGAATTTAATACAAAAGGCACAATGCCAACTTAAGTACAAAAAGACTGACACTCTAAATTTCTATGATTTTAACCTCTCCTGTGAGTCCAGTTTTAGATTCCGATGTTTCACTTCAGGTTTACTGTCTCCCTTGGACCTTCTTATTGACGATGAAACACAGATATTGCATCCGAATTTAATTCAAATGCACAATGCCGACTTAAGAAAAAAAGGACTGACACTCTAACTCTCTATGATTTGAACCTCTCCTGTGAGTCCAGTTTTCGATTCCGATGCTTCACTTCAGGTTTACTGTATCCCTTGGACCTTCTTATTGGCGATGAAACACAGAAATTGCATCCGAAGATAATACAAAAGGCACAATGCCGACATAAGTAAAAGAGGACTGACACTCTAACTTTCTATGATTTGAACCTCTCCTGTGAGTCCATTTTTAGATTCCGATGCTACACTTCAGGTTTACTGTATCCCTTGGACCTTCTTATTGACGATGAAACACAGAAATTGCATCCTAATTTAATACAAAAGGCACAATGCCGACTTAAGTGTAAGAAGACTGAGACTCTAAGTTTCTATGATTTGAACCTCTCTTTTGAGTCCAGTTTTAGATTGTGATGCTTCACTTCAGGTTTACTGCATCCCTTGGACCTTCTTATTGACGATGAATCCCAGAAATTGCATCCGAATTTAATACAAAAGTCACAATGCCGACTTAAGTACAAGCGGACTGACACTCTCACTTTCTATGATTTGAACCTCTCCTGTGAGTCAGGTTTTCGATTCCGATGCTTCACTTCAGGTTTACTGTATCCCCTGGACCTTCTTATTGACGATGAAACACAGAAATTGCATCCGAATTTAATACAAAAGTCACAATGCTGACTTAAGTGCCAGAGGACTGACACTCTAACTCTCTATGATTTGAATCTCTCCTGTGAGTCCAGTTTTAGATTCCGATGCTTCACTTCAGGTTTACTGTATCCCTTGGACCTTCTTATTGACGATGAAACGCAGAAATTGCATCCGAATTCAATACAAAAGTCTCAATGCCGACTTAAGTACAAGAGGCCTGACACTCTAACTTTCTATGATTTGAACCTCTCCTGTGAGACCAGTTTTAGATTCCGATGCTTCACTTCAGGTTTACTGTATCCCTTGGACCTTCTTATTGAAGATAAAACACGGAAATAGCATCCGAAATTAATACAAAAGTCACAATGCCGACTTAAGTACAAGAATACTGACACTCTAACTTTCTATGATTTGAACCCCTCCTGTGAGTCCAGTTTTAGATTTCGATACTTCACTTCAGGTTTACTGTATCCCTTGGACCTTCTTATTGACGATGAAACACAGAAATTGCATCGGAATTTAATACAAAACTCACAATGCCGACTTAAGTACAAGAGGACTGTAACTCTAACTTTCTATGATTTGAACCTCTCCTGAGAGTCCAGTAATTTTTATTCCGATGCGTCTCTTCAGGTTTACTGTATCCCTTGCACCTTCTTATTGACGATGAAACACAGAAATTGCATCCGAACCTAATACAAAAGTCACAATGCCGACTTAAGTACAAGAGGACTGACACTCTAACTTTCTATGATATGAACATCTCCTGTGGGCCAGTTTTCGATTCCGATGCTTCACTTCAGGATTACTGTATCCCTTGGACATTCTTATTGACGATAAAACACAGAAATTGCATCCGAATTTAATACGAAAGTCACAATGCCGACTTAAGTACAAGAGGACTGACACTCTAACTTTCTATGATTTGAACATCTCCTGTAATTCCAGTTTTAGATTCCGATGCTACACATCAGGTTTACTGTATCCCTTGGACCTTCTTATTGACGATGAAACACAGAAATTGCATCCGAATTTAATACAAAAGGCACAATGCCGACTTAAGTACAAGAAGATTGACACTCTAAATTTCTATGATTTTAACCTCTCCTGTGAGTCCAGTTTTAGATTCCGATGCTTCACTTCCTTTTTACTGTATACCTTGTACTATCTTATTAACGATGAAGCACAGTAATTGCATCCGAATTTAATACAAAAGGCACAATGCTGACTTAAGTACAAGAGGACTGACACTCTAAGTTTCTATGATTTGAACTTCTCCTGTGAGCCCAGTTTTAGGTTCCGATGCTTCACTTCAGGTTTAATGTATCCCTTGGACCTTCTTATTTACGATGAAACACAGAAATTGCATCCGAATTTAATACAAAAGTCACAACGCCGACTTAAGTACAAGAGGACTGACACTCTCACTTTCTATGATTTGAACCTCTCCTGTGAGTCAGGATTTTGATTCCGATGCTTCACTTCAGGTTTACTGTATCCCTTGGACCTTATTATTGACGATGAAACACAGAAATTGCATCCTAATTTAATACAAAAGTTACAATGCCGACTTAAGTACAAGAGGACAGACACTGTAACTTTCTATGATTCGAACCACTCCTGTAAGTCCAGTTTTAGATTCCGATGCTTCACTTTAGGTTTACTGTATCCCTTGGACCTTCTTATTAACGATGAAACACAGAAACTGCATCTGAATTTAATACAAAAGTCGCAATGCCGACTTAAGAACAAGAGGACTGAGACTCTAAATTTCTATGATTTGAACCTCTCCTGTGAGTCCAGTTTTACATTCCGATGCTTCACTTCAGGTTTACTGTATCCCTTGGACCTTCTTATTGACAATGAAACACAGAAATTGCATCCGAATTTAATACAAAAGTCACAACGCTGACTTAAGTACAAGAGGACGGACACTCTAAGTTTCTATGGTTTGAACTTCTCCTGTGAGCCCAGTTTTAGGTTCCGATGCTTCACTTCAGGTTTACTGTGACCCTTGGACCATCTTATTAACGATGAAACACAGAAATTGCATCCATATTTAATACAAAAGGCACAATACCGACTTAAGTACAAGAGGACTGACACTCTAACTTTCTATGATTTGAACCTCTCCTGTGAATCCAGTTTTAGATTCCGATGCTACACTTCAGGTTTACAGTATCCCTTGGACCTTCTTATTGACGATGAAACACAAAAATTGCATCCGAATTTAATACAAAAGGCACAATGCCGACTTAAGTACAAGAAGACTGACACTCTAAATTTCTATGATTTTAACCTCTCCTGTGAGTCCAGTTTTAGATTCCGATGCTTCACTTCAGGTTTACTGTATCCCTTGGACCTTCTTATTGACGATAAAACACAGAAATTGCATCCGAAGTTAATACAAAAGTCACAATGCCGACCTTAGTACAAGAGGACTTACACTTTAACTTTCTAAGATTTGAACTTCTCCTGTGAGTCCAGTTTTCGATTCCGATCCTTCACTTCAGCTTTACTGTATCCCTTGTACCTTCTTATTGACGATGAAACACAGAAATTGCATCCGAATTTAATACAAAAGTCACAATGACGACCTGAGTACAAGCGGACAGACACTCTAACTTTCTATGATTTGAACCTCTCCTGTGAGTCAAGTTTTCGATTCCGATAATTCACTTCAGATTTACTGTATCCCTTGGACCTTCTTATTGACGATGGAACATAGAAATTGCATCCGAATTTAATACAAAAGTCACAATGCCGACTTAAGTACCAGAGGACTGACACTCTAACTCTCTATGATTTGAATCTCTCCTGTGAGTCCAGTTTTAGATTCCGATGCTTCACTTCATGTCTACTGTATCCCTTGGACCTTCCTACTGACGATGAAACACAGAAATTGCATCCGAATTTAATACAAAAGCCTCAATGCCGACTTAAGTACAAGAGGCCTGACACTCTAACTTTCAATGATTTGAACCTCTCCTGTGAGTCCAGTTTTAGATTCCGATGCTTCACGTCAGGTTTACTGTATCCCTTGGACCTTCTTATTGACGATAAAACACAGAAATATTATCCGAATTTAATACAAAAGTCACAATGCCGACTTAAGTACAAGAATACTGACACTCTAACTTTCTATGATTTGAACCCCTCCTGTGAGTCCAGCTTTAGATTTCGATACTTCACTTCAGGTTTACTGTATCCCTTGGACCTTCTTATTGACGATAAAACACAGAAATTGCATCGGAATTTAATACAAAACTCACAATGCCGACTTAAGTACAAGAGGACTGTAACTCTAACTTTCTGTGATTTGAACCTCTCCTGTGGGCCAGTTTTCGATTCCGATGCTTCACTTCAGGATTACTGTATCCCTTGGACCTTCGTATTGACGATAAAACACAGAAATTGCTTCCGAATTTAATACAAAAGTCACAATGCCGACTTAAGTACAAGAAGACTGACACTCTCACTTTCTATGATTTGAACCTCTCCTATGAGTCAGGTTTTCGATTCGGATGCTTCACTTCAGGTTTACGGTATCCCTTGGACCTTCTTATTGACGATGAAACACAGAAATGGCATCCGAATTTAATACAAACGTTACAATGCCGACTTAAGTACAAGAGGACTGACACTGTAACTTTCTATGATTTGAACCTCTCCAGTGAGTCCAGTTTTAGATTCCGATGCTTCACTTCAGGTTTTCTGTATCCCCTGGACCTTCTTATTGACGATGAAACACAGAAATTGCATCCGAACTTAATACAAAAGGCACAATGCCGACATAAGTACAAGAGGACTGACACTCTAACTTTCTGTGATTTGAACCCCTCCTGTCAGTCCAGTTTAACATTCCGATGCTTAACTTCAGGTTTACTGTATCCCTTGGACCTTCTTATTGACGATGAAACACAGAATTTGCAACTGAATTTAATACAAAAGTCACAATGCCGACCTAAGTACAAGAGGACTGACACTCTAACATTCTATGATTTGAACCACTCCTTTTTAGTCCAGTTTTAGATTCCGATGCTTCACTTCAGGTTTACTGTATCCCTTGGACCTTCTTATTGACGATGAAACACAGAAATTGCATCCGAATTTAAAACAAAAGTCTCAATGCAGACTTACGAAAAGAAGGACTGACACTCTAACTTTCTATGATTTGAACCCTCCTGTAGTCCAGTTTTAGATTGAGATTCTTCACTTTAGGTTTACTGTATCCCTTGGACCTTCGAATTGACGATGAAACACAGAAATTGCATCCGAATTTAATACAAAAGTCACAATGCCGACTTAAGTACAAGAGGACTGACACTCTAACTTTCTATGATCTGAACCTTTCCTGTGAGTCCAGTTTTAGATTCCGATGCTTCACTTCAAGTTTACTGTATCCCTTGGACCTTCTTATTGACGATGAAACACAGAAATTGCATCCGAATTTAATACAACAGTCAAATGCCGACCTAAGTACAAAAGGACTGACACTCTATTTTTCTATGATTTGAACCTCTCCTGTGAGTCCAGTTATTAGTTCGGATGCATCACTTCAGGTTTATTGTATCCCTGGGACCTTCTTATTAACGATGAAACACAGAAATTGCATCCGTATTTAATACAAAAGTCACAATGCCGACTTAAGTACAAGAGGACTGTCACTCTAAATTTCTAAGATTTGATCCTCTCCTGTGAGTCCAGTTTTAGATTCCGATGCTTCACTTCAGGTTTACTGTATCCCTTGGACGTTCTTATTAACGATGAAACACAGAAATTGCATCCAAATTTAATACAAAAGGCACAATACTGACTTAAAGACAAGAGGACTGACACTCTAATTTTCTATGATATGAACTTCTCCTGTGAGCCCAGTTTTAGGTTCCAATGCTTCACTTCAGGTTTACTGTATCCCTTGGACCTTCTTATTGACGATGAAACACAGAAATTGCAACCAAATTTAATACAAAAGGCACAATACCGACTTAAGTACAAGAGGACTGACACTCTAAATTTCTATGATTTGAACCTCTCCTGTGAGTCCATTTTTAGACTCCGATGCTACACTTCAGGTTTACTGTATCCCTTGGACCTTCTTATTGACGATAAAACACAGAAATTGCATCCGAATTTAATACAAAAGGCACAATGCCGACTTAAGTACAAGAGGACTGACACTCTAACATTCTATGATTCGAATCTCTCCTTTGAGTTCAGTTTTAGATTCCGATGCTTCACTTCAGGTTTACTGTATCCCTTGGACCTTCTTATTGCCGATGAAACTCAGAAATTGCATCCGAATGTAATACAAAAGTCACAATGCCGAGCATAGTACAAGAGGACTGACACTCTATTTTTCTATGATTTGAACCTCTCCTGTGAGTCCAGTTTTTAGTTCCGATGCATCACTTCAGGTTTATTGTATCCCTGGGACCTTCTTATTAACGATGAAACACAGAAACTGCATCCGAATTTAATACAAAAGTCACAATGCCGACTTAAGTACAAGAGGACTGACACTCTCAATATCAATGATTTGAACCTCTGCTGTGAGTCCAGTTTTAGATTCCGATGCTTCACTTCAGGTTTACCGTATCCCTTGGACCTTCTTATTGACGATGAAACACATAAATTGCATCCGAATTTAATACAAAAGTCAAAATGCTGACTTAAGTACAAGAAGAATGACACTCTAAATTTCTATGATTTTAACCTCTCCTGTGAGTCCAGTTTTAGATTCCAATGCTTCACTTCAGGTTTACTGTATCCCTTGGACCTTCTTATTGCCGATGAAACTCAGAAATTGCATCCGAATTTAATACAAAAGTCACAATGCCGACTTAAGTACAAGAGGACTGACACTCTAACTTTCTATGATTTGAACCCCTCCTGTGAGTCCAGTTTTAGATTCCGATACTTCACCTCAAGTTTACTGTATCCCTTGGACCTTCTTATTGACGATGAAACACAGAAATTGCATCCGAATTTAATACAACAGTCAAATGCCGACCTAAGTACAAGAGAACTGACACTCTATTTCTCTATGATTTGAACCTCTCCTGTGAGTCCAGTTTTTAGTTCCGATGCATCGCTTCACGTTTATTGTATCCCTGGGACCTTCTTATTAACGATGAAACACAGAAATTGCATCCGAATTTAATACAAAAGTCACAATGCCGACTTAAGTACAAGAGGACTGACACTCTCACTATCAATGATTTGAACCTCTCCTGTGAGTCCAGTTTTAGATTCCGATGCTTCACTTCAGGTTTACTGTATCCCTTGGACCTTCTTATTGACGATGAAACACAGAAATTGCATCCGAATTTAATACAAAAGTCACAATGCCGTCTTATGTACAAGAGGACTGACACTCCAAATTTCTATGATTTGAACCTCTCCTGTGAGTCCAGTTTTAGATTCCGATGCTTCACTTCAGGTTTACTGTATCCCTTGGACCTTCTTATTAACGACGAAACACAGAAATTGCATCCAAATTTAATACAAAAGGCACAATACCGACTTAAGTACAAGAGGACTGACACTCTAACTTTCTATGATTCGAACTTCTCCTGTGAGGCCAGTTTTAGGTTCCAATGCTTCACTTCAGGTTTACTGTATCCCTTGGACCTTCTTATTGACGATGAAACACAGAAATTGCATCCAAATATAATACAAAAATCACAATACCGACTTAAGTACAAGAGGACTGACATTCTAACTTTCTATGATTTGAACCTCTCCTGTGAGTCCATTTTTAGATTCCGATGCTACACTTCAGGTTTACTGTATCCCTTGGACCTTCTTATTGACGATGAAACACAGAAATTGCATCCGAATTTAATACAAAAGGCACAATGCCGCCTTAAGTACAAGAGGACTGACACTCTAACATTCTATGATTCGAATCTCTCCTTTGAGTCCAGTTTTAGATTCCGATGCTTCACTTCAGGTTTACTGTATCCCTTGGACCTTCTTATTGACGATGAAACACAGAAATTGCATACGAATGTAATACAAAAGTCACAATGCCGACCTTAGTACAAGAGGACTGACACTCTAACTTTCTATGATTTGTACCTCTCCTGTGAGGCCAGTTTTCGATTGCGATGTTTCACTTCAGGTTTACTGTATCCCTTGTACCTTCTTATTGACGATGAAACACAGAAATTGCATCCGAATTTAATACAAAAGTCACATTGCCGACTTAAGTACAAGAGGACTGACACTCTAACTTTCTATGATTTGAACCCCTCCTGTGAGTCCAGTTTTAGATTCCGATACTTCACTTCAAGTTGACTGTATCCCTTGGACCTTCTTATTGACGATGAAACACAGAAATTGCATCCAAATATAATACAAAAATCACAACACCGACTTAAGTACAAGAGGACTGACACTCTAACTTTCTATGATTTGAACCTCTCCTGTGAGTCCAGTTTTAGATTCCGATGCTTCACTTCAAGTTTGCTGTATCCCTTGGACCTTCTTATTAACGATGTAACACAGAAATTGCATCCGAATTTAATACAAAAGTCACAATGCCGTCTTAAGTACAAGAGGACTGACACTCTCACTATCAATGATTTGAACCTCTCCTGTGAGTCCAATTTTAGATTCCGATGCTTCACTTCAGGTTTATTGTATCCCTTGGACCTCCTTATTGACGATGAAACACAGAAATTGCATCCGAATATAATACAAAATTCATAATGCTGACTTAAGTACAAGAGGACTGACACTCTAACTTTCTATGATTTGAACTTCTCCTGTGAGCCCAGTTTTAGGTTCCGATGCTTCACTTCAGGTTTACTGTATCCCTTGGACCTTCGTATTAACGATGAAACACAGAAATTGCATCCAAATTTGATACAAATGGCACAATACCGACTTAAGTACAAGAGGACTGACACTCTAACTTTCTATGATTTGAACCTCTCCTGTGAGTCCATTTTTAGAGTCCGATGCTACACTTCAGGTTTACTGTATCCCTTGGACTTTCTTATTGACGATGAAACACAGAAATTGCATCCGAATTTAATACAATAGGCACAATGCCGTCTTAAGTGCAAGAAGAATGACACTCTTAATTTCTATGATTTTAACCTCTCCTGTGAGTCCAGTTTTAGATTCCGATGCTTCACTTCAGGTTTACTGTATCCCTTGGACCTTCTTATTTACGATAAAACACAGAATATGCATCCGAATTTAATACAAAGTCACAATGCCGACTTAAGTACAAGAGGACTGACACTCTACCATTCTATGATTTGAACCTCTCCTTTGAGTCCAGTTTTAGATTCCGATGCTTCACTTCAGGTTTACTGTATCCCTTGGACCTTCTTATAGACGATGAATCCCAGAAATTGCATCCGAATTTAATACAAAAGTCACAATGCCAACTTAAGTACAAGCGGACTGACACTCTCACTTTCTATGATTTGAACCTCTCCTGTGAGTCAGGTTTTCGATTCCGATGCTTCACTTCAGGTTTACTGTATCCCTTGAACCTTCCTATTGACGATGAAACACAGAAATTGCATCCGAATTTAATACATAAGTTACAATGCTGACTTAAGTACAAGAGGGCTGACACTCTAACTTTCTTTGATTAGAGCCTCTCCTGTGAGTCCAGTTTTAGATTCCGATGCTTCACTTCAGGTTTACTGTATCCCATGGACATTCTTATTGACGATGAAACACAGAAATTGCATCCGAATTTAATACAAAAGTCACAATGCCTACTTAAGTACAAGAGGACTGACGCTCTAACTTTCTATGATTTGAACCTCTCCAGTGAGCCCAGTTTTAGATTCCGATGCTACACTTCAGATTTACTGTATCCCTTGGACCTTCTTATTGGCGATGATACACAGAAATTGCATTTGAATTTAATACAAAAGGCACAATGCCAACTTAAGTACAAAAAGACTGACACTCTAAATTTCTATGATTTTAACCTCTCCTGTGAGTCCAGTTTTAGATTCCGATGTTTCACTTCAGGTTTACTGTCTCCCTTGGACCTTCTTATTGACGATGAAACACAGATATTGCATCCGAATTTAATTCAAATGCACAATGCCGACTTAAGAAAAAAAGGACTGACACTCTAACTCTCTATGATTTGAACCTCTCCTGTGAGTCCAGTTTTCGATTCTGATGCTTCACTTCAGGTTTACTGTATCCCTTGGACCTTCTTATTGGCGATGAAACACAGAAATTGCATCCGAAGATAATACAAAAGGCACAATGCCGACATAAGTAAAAGAGGACTGACACTCTAACTTTCTATGATTTGAACCTCTCCTGTGAGTCCATTTTTAGATTCCGATGCTACACTTCAGGTTTACTGTATCCCTTGGACCTTCTTATTGACGATGAAACACAGAAATTGCATCCTAATTTAATACAAAAGGCACAATGCCGACTTAAGTGTAAGAAGACTGAGACTCTAAGTTTCTATGATTTGAACCTCTCCTTTGAGTCCAGTTTTAGATTGTGATGCTTCACTTCAGGTTTACTGCATCCCTTGGACCTTCTTATTGACGATGAATCCCAGAAATTGCATCCGAATTTAATACAAAAGTCACAATGCCGACTTAAGTACAAGCGGACTGACACTCTCACTTTCTATGATTTGAACCTCTCCTGTGAGTCAGGTTTTCGATTCCGATGCTTCACTTCAGGTTTACTGTATCCCCTGGACCTTCTTATTGACGATGAAACACAGAAATTGCATCCGAATGTAATACAAAAGTTACAATGCTGACTTAAGTACAAGAGGACTGACACTCTAACTTTCTTTGATTAGAGCCTCTCCTGTGAGTCCAGTTTTAGATTCCGATGCTTCACTTCAGCTTTACTGTATCCCATGGACATTCTTATTGAGGATGAAACACAGAAATTGCATCCGAATTTAATACAAAAGTCACAATGCCGACTTACGTACAAGAGGACTGACACTCTAACTTTCTATGATTTGAACCTCTCCAGTGAGCCCAGTTTTAGATTCCGATGCTACACTTCAGATTTACTGTATCCCTTGGACCTTCTTATTGGCGATGAAACACAGAAATTGCATCCGAAGATAATACAAAAGGCACAGTGACGACATAAGTAAAAGAGGACTGACACTCTAACTTTCTATGATTTCAACCTCTCCTGTGAGTCCAGTTTTAGATTCCGATGCTTCACTTCAGGTTTAATGTATCCCTTGGAACATCTTATTGAGGATGACACACAGAAATTGCATCCAAATTAATACAAACGGCACAATGCCGACTTAAGTACAAGAGGACTGACATCCTAACTTTCTATGATTTGAACCTCTCTTGTGAATCCAGTTTTAGATTCCGATGCTTCACATCAGGTTTACAGTATCCCTTGGACCTTCTTATTAATGATGAATCACAGAAATTGCATCCGAATTTAATACAAAAGTCACAATGCCGGCTTAAGTACAAGAGGACTGACACTCTTTCTATGATTTGAACATCTATTGTGATTCCAGTTTTAGATTCCGATGCTTCACTTCAGGTTTACTGTATCCCGTGGACCTTCCTATTGACGATGAAACACAGAAATTGCATCCGAATTTAATACAAAAGGCACAGTGCCGACTTAAGTACAAGAGGACTGACACTCTTACTTTCTAATATTTGAACCTCTCCTGCGAGTACAGTTTTAGTTTCCGATGCTTCACTTCAGGTTTACTGTATCCCTTGGACGTTTTTATTTACGGTGAAACACAGAAATTGCATCAGAATTTAATACAAAAGCACAATGCCGACTTAAGAACAAAAGGACTGACACTCTAACTCTCTATGATTTGAACCTCTCCTGTGAGCCCAGTTTTAGATTCCGATGCTTCACTTCATTTTTACTGTATAACTTGGACTATCTTATTGACGATGAAGCACTGAAATTGCATCCGAATTTAATACAAAAGTCACAATGCTGACTTGTGTACAAGCGGACTGACACTCTCACTTTCTATGATTCGAACCTCTCCTGTGAGTCCAGTTTTAGATTCCGATAATTCACTTCAGATTTACTGTATCCCTTGGACCTTCTTATTGACGATGAAACACAGAAAATGCATCCGAATTTAATACAAAAGTCACAATGCCGACTTAAGTACAAGAGGACTGACACTCTAACTTCCTATGATTTGAACTTCTTCTGTGAGTCCAGTTTTAGATTCCGATGCTTCACGTCAGGTTTACTGAATCCCTTGGACCTTCTCATTGACGATGAAACACAGAAATTGCATCCTAATTTAATAAAAAAATCTCAATGCCGACTTAAGTACAAGAGGCCTGACACTCTAACTTTCTATGATTTGAACCTCTCCTGTTAGTCCATGATTAGATTCCGATGCTTCACTTCAGGTTTACTGTATCCCTAGGACCTTCTTATTGACGATGAAACACAAAGATTGCATCCGAATTTAATACAAAAGTCACAATGCCGACTTAAGTACAAGAGGACTGACACTCTAACTTGCTATGATTTGAACCCCTCCTGTGAGTCCAGTTATAGATTCCGATACTTCACTTCAGGTTTACTGTATCCCTTGGATCTTCTTATTGACGATGAAACAGAGAAATTGCATCCGAATTTTATACAAAAGTCACAATGCCGACTTAAGTACAAGAGGACTGACACTCTAACTTTCTATGATTTGAACCTCTCCTGTGAGTTCACTTTTACATTCCGATGCTTCACTCCAGGTTTACTGTATCCCTTGGACCTTCCTATTGACGATGAAACACAGAAATTGCATCTAAATTGATTACAAAAGTCACAATGCCCACTTAAGTACAAGGGGACTGACACTCCAACTTTCTATGATTTGAGCCTCTCCTGTGAGTCCAGTTTTAGATTCCGATGCTTCACTTCAGGTTTAATGTATCCCTTGGAACTTCTTATTGACGATGAAACACAGAAATTGCATCCGAATTTAATACAAAATGCACAATGCCGACTTAAGTACAAGAGGACTGACACCCTTTCTATGATTTGAACATATATTGTGATTCCAGTTTTTGATTCCGATGCTTCACGTCAGGTTTACTGTATCCCGTGGACCTTCCTATTGACGATGAAACACAGATATTGCATCCGAATTTAATACAAAAAGCACAATGCCGACTTAAGTACAAGAGGAATGACACTCTTACTTTCTATGATTTGAACTTCTCCTGCGAGTCTAGTTTTAGATTCCGATGCTTCACTTCAGGTTTACTGTATCCCTTGGATGTTCTCATTTACGGTGAAACACAGAAATTGCATCCGAATGTAGTACAATAGTCAAAATGCCGACTTAAGTACAAGAGGACTGACACTCTAACTTTCGATGATTTGAACCTCTCCTGTGAGTCCAGTTTTAGATTCCGATGCTTCACTTCAGGTTTACTGTATCCCTTGGACCTTCCTATTGACGATGGAACACAGAAATTGCATCCCAATTTAATACAAAAGTCACAATGTTGACTTAAGTACAAGAGGACTGACACTCTCACTTTCTATGAATTGAACCTCCCCTGTGAGTCAGGTTTTCGATTCCGATGCTTCACTTCAAGTTTAATGTATCCCTTGGACCTTCTTATTGACGATGACACACAGAAATTACATCCAAATTTAAAACAATAGTTACAATGCTGACTTAAGTACAAGAGGACTGACACTAAAACTTTCTATGATTTCAGCCTCTCCTGTGAGTCCAGTTTTAGATTCCGATGCTTCACTTCAGGTTTACTGTCTCTCTTGGACCTGCGTAATGACGATGAAACATAGATATTGCATCCGAATTTAATACAAAAGCACAATGCCGACTTAAGAACAAAAGGACTGACACTCTAACTCTCTATGATTTGAACCTCTCCTGTGAGTCCAGTTCTAGATTCCGATGCTTCACTTCATTTTTACGGTATACCTTGGACTATCTTATTGACGAAGAAGCACTGAAAGTGCATCCGAATTTAATACAAAAGGCACAATGCCGACTTACGTACAAGAGGAATGACACTCTAACTTTCGATGATTTGAACCTCCCCTGTGAGTCCAGTTTCAGTTTCAGACGCTTCACCTCAGGTTTACTGTATCCCTTGGACCTTCTCATTGACGATGAAACACAGAAATTGCATCCTAATTTAATAAAAAAATCTCAATGCCGACTTAAGTAAAAGAGGCCTGACACTCTAACTTTCTATGATTTGAACCTCTCCTGTTAGTCCAGGATTAGAAACCGATGCTTCACTTCAGGTTTACTGTATCCCTAGAACCTTCTTATTGACGATGAAACACAAAGTTTGCATCCAAATTTAATAGAAAAGTCACCATGCCGACTTAAGTACAAGAGGACTCACACTCTAACTTGCTATGATTTGAACCCCTCCTGTGAGTCCAGTTATAGATTCCGATACTTCATTTCAGGTTTACTGTATCCCTTGGATCTTCTTATTGGCGATGAAACACAGAAATTGCATCCGAATTTAATACAAAAGTCACAATGCCGACTTAAGTACAAGAGGACTGACACTCTAACTTTCTATGATTTGAACCTCTCCTGTGAGTTCACTTTTACATTCCGATGCTTCACTCCGGGTTTACTGTATCCCTTGGACCTTCTTATTGACGATGAAACACAGAAATTGCATCTGAATTGATTACAAAAGTCACAATGCCCACTTAAGTACAAGAGGACTGACACTCTAACTTTCTATGATTTGAACCTCTCCTGTGAGTCCAGTTTTAGATTCCGATGCTTCACTTCAGGTTCAATGTATCCCTTGGACCTTCTTATTGACGATGAAACACAGAAATTGCATCCGAATTTAATACGAAATGCACAATGCCGACTTAAGTACAAGAGGACTGACACCCTTTCTATGATTTGAACATATATTGTGATTCCAGTTTTAGATTCCGATGCTTCACGTCAGGTTTACTGTATCCCGTGGACCTTCCTATTGACGATGAAACACAGAAATTGCATCCGAATTTAATACAAAAAGCACAATGCCGACTTAAGTACAAGAGGAATGACACTCTAACTTTCGATGATTTGAACCTCTCCCGTGAGCCCAGTTTTAGATTCCGATGCTACACTTCAGGTTTACTGTATCCCTTGGACGTTCTCATTTACTATGATACACAGAAATTGCATCCGTATTTAGTACAATAGTCAAAATGCCGACTTAAGTACAAGAGGACTGACACTCTAACTTTCGATGATTTGAACCTCTCCTGTGAGTCCAGTTTTAGATTCCGATGCTTCACTTCATTTTTACTGTATACCTTGGACTATCTTATTGACGATGAAGCACTGAAGGTGCATCCGAATTTAATACAAAAGCCACAATGCCGTCTTACGTACAAGAGGACTGACACTCTAACTTTCTATGACTTGAACTTCTTCTGTGAGTCCAGTTTTAGTTTCTGATGCTACACTTCAGGTTTACTGTATCCCTTGGACCTTCTTATTGACGATGAAACACAGAAATTGCATCCGAATTTTTTACAAATGTCACAATGCCGACTTAAGTACAGTAGGACTGACACTCTAACTTTCTATGATTTGAACCCCTCCTGTGAGTCCAGTTTTAGATTCCGATGCTTAACTTCAGGTTTACTGTATCCATAGGACCTTCTTATTGACGATGAAACACAGAAATTGCATCCGAATTTAATACAAAAGTCACAATGCCGACTTAAGTACAAGAGGACTGACACCCTAACATTATATGTTTTGAACCTCTCCTTTGAGCCCAGTTTTAGATTCCGATTCTTCACTTCAGGTTTACTGTATCCCTTGGACCTTCTTATTGACGATGAAACACAGAAATTGCATCCGAATTTAATACAAAAGTCACAATGCCGACTTAAGTACAAGAGGACTGACACTCTAGCTTTCTATGATTTGAACCTCTCCTGTGAGTTCAGTTTTCGATTCCGATGCTTCACTTCAGGTTTACTGTATACCTTGGACTATCTTATTGACGATGAAACACAGATATTGCATCCGAATTTAATACAAAAAGCACAATGCCGACTTAAGTACAAGAGGAATGACACTCTAACTTTCGATGATTTGAACCTCTCCCGTGAGCCCAGTTTTAGATTCCGATGCTACACTTCAGGTTTACTGTATCCCTTGGACCTTCTTTTTGGCGATGAAACACAGAAATTGCATCCGAATTTAATACAAAATGCACAATGCCGACTTAAGTACAAGAGGACTGACACTCTTTCTATGATTTGAACATCTATTGTGATTCCAGTTTTAGATTCCGATGCTTCACGTCAGGTTTACTGTATCCCGTGGACGTTCCTATTGACGATGAAACACAGAAATTGCATCCGAATTTAATACAAAAGGCACAATGCCGTCTTAATTACATGAGGACTGACACTCTTACTTTCTATGATTTCAACCTCTCCTGCGAGTCCAGTTTTAGATTCCGATGCTTCACTTCAGGTTTACTGTATCCCTTGGACGTTCTCATTTACGGTGATACACAGAAATTGCATCCGAATTTAGTACAATAGTCAAAATGCCGACTTAAGTACAAGAGGACTGACACTCTAACTTTCGATGATTTGAACCTCTCCTGTGAGTCCAGTTTTAGATTCCGTTGCTTCACTTCATTTTTACTGTATACCTTGGACTATCTTATTGACGATGAAACACAGATATTACATCCGAATTTAATACAAAAAGCACAATGCCGACTTAAGTACAAGAGGAATGACACTCTTACTTTCTATGATTTGAACTTCTCCTGCGAGTCTAGTTTTAGATTCCGATGCTTCACTTCAGGTTTACTGTATCCCTTGGATGTTCTCATTTACGGTGAATCACAGAAATTGCATCCGAATGTAGTACAATAGTCAAAATGCCGACTTAAGTACAAGAGGACTGACACTCTAACTTTCGATGATTTGAACCTCTCCTGTGAGTCCAGTTTTAGATTCCGATGCTTCACTTCAGGTTTACTGTATCCCTTGGACCTTCTTATTGACGATGGAACACAGAAATTGCATCCCAATTTAATACAAAAGTCACAATGTTGACTTAAGTACAAGAGGACTGACACTTTCACTTTCTATGAATTGAACCTCCCCTGTGAGTCAGGTTTTCGATTCCGATGCTTCACTTTAAGTTTAATGTATCCCTTGGACCTTCTTATTGACGATGACACACAGAAATTACATCCGAATTTAAAACAATAGTTACAATGCTGACTTAAGTACAAGAGGACTGACACTAAAACTTTCTATGATTACAGCCTCTCCTGTGAGTCCAGTTTTAGATTCCGATGCTTCACTTCAGGTTTACTGTCTCTCTTGGACCTGCGTAATGACGATGAAACACAGATATTGCATCCGAATTTAATACAAAAGCACAATGCCGACTTAAGAACAAAAGGACTGACACTCTAACTCTCTATGATTTGAACCTCTCCTGTGAGTCCAGTTTTAGATTCCGATGCTTCACTTCATTTTTACGGTATACCTTGGACTATCTTATTGACGAAGAAGCACTGAAAGTGCATCCGAATTTAATACAAAAGGCACAATGCCGACTTACGTACAAGAGGAATGACACTCTAATTTACGATGATTTGAACCTCCCCTGTGAGTCCAGTTTCAGTTTCAGACGCTTCACCTCAGGTTTACTGTATCCCTTGGACCTTCTCATTGACGATGAAACACAGAAATTGCATCCTAATTTAATAAAAAAATCTCAATGCCGACTTAAGTACAAGAGGCCTGACACTCTAACTTTCTATGATTTGAACCTCTCCTGTTAGTCCAGGATTAGAAACCGATGCTTCACTTCAGGTTTACTGTATCCCTAGAACCTTCTTATTGACGATGAAACACAAAGTTTGCATCCGAATTTAATAGAAAAGTCACCATGCCGTCTTAAGTACAAGAGGACTCACACTCTAACTTGCTATGATTTGAACCCCTCCTGTGAGTCCAGTTATAGATTCCGATACTTCACTTCAGGTTTACTGTATCCCTTGGATCTTCTTATTGACGATGAAACACAGAAATTGCATCCGAATTTAATACAAAAGTCACAATGCCGACTTAAGCACAAGAGGACTGACACTCTAACTTTCTATGATTTGAACCTCTCCTGTGAGTTCACTTTTACATTCCGATGCTTCACTCCGGGTTTACTGTATCCCTTGGACCTTCTTATTGACGATGAAACACAGAAATTGCATCTGAATTGATTACAAAAGTCACAATGCCCACTTAAGTACAAGAGGACTGACACTCTAACTTTCTATGATTTGAACCTCTCCTGTGAGTCCAGTTTTAGATTCCGATGCTTCACTTCAGGTTCAATGTATCCCTTGGAACTTCTTATTGACGATGAAACACAGAAATTGCATCCGAATTTAATACGAAATGCACAATGCCGACTTAAGTACAAGAGGACTGACACCCTTTCTATGATTTGAACATATATTGTGATTCCAGTTTTAGATTCCGATGCTTCACGTCAGGTTTACTGTATCCCGTGGACCTTCCTATTGACGATGAAACACAGAAATTGCATCCGAATTTAATACAAAAAGCACAATGCCGACTTAAGTACAAGAGGAATGACACTCTAACTTTCGATGATTTGAACCTCTCCCGTGAGCCCAGTTTTAGATTCCGATGCTACACTTCAGGTTTACTGTATCCCTTGGACCTTCTTTTTGACGATGAAACACAGAAATTGCATCCGAATTTAATACAAAATGCACAATGCCGACTTAAGTACAAGAGGACTGACACTCTTTCTATGATTTGAACATCTATTGTGATTCCAGTTTTAGATTCCGATGCTTCACGTCAGGTTTACTGTATCCCGTGGACGTTCCTATTGACGATGAAACACAGAAATTGCATCCGAATTTAATACAAAAGGCACAATGCCGACTTAAGTACATGAGGACTGACACTCTTACTTTCTATGATTTGAACCTCTCCTGCGAGTCCAGTTTTAGATTCCGATGCTTCACTTCAGGTTTACTGTATCCCTTGGACGTTCTCATTTACGGTGACACACAGAAATTGCATCCGAATTTAGTACAATAGTCAAAATGCCGACTTAAGTACAAGAGGACTGACACTCTAACTTTCGATGATTTGAACCTCTCCTGTGAGTCCAGTTTTAAATTCCGATGCTTCACTTCATTTTTACTGTATACCTTGGACTATCTTATTGACGATGAAGCACTGAAAGTGCATCCGAATTTAATACAAAAGCCACAATGCCGTCTTACGTACAAGAGGACTGACACTCTAACTTTCTATGACTTGAACTTCTTCTGTGAGTCCAGTTTTAGTTTCTGATGCTACACTTCAGGTTTACTGTATCCCTTGAACCTTCTTATTGACGATGAAACACAGAAATTGCATCCGAATTTTTTACAAATGTCACAATGCAGACTTAAGTACAGTAGGACTGACACTCTAACTTTCTATGATTTGAACCCCTCCTGTGAGTCCAGTTTTAGATTCCGATGCTTAACTTCAGGTTTACTGTATCCATTGGACCTTCTTATTGACGATGAAACACAGAAATTGCATCCGAATTTAATACAAAAGTCACAATGCCGACTTAAGTACAAGAGGACTGACACCCTAACATTATATGTTTTGAACCTCTCCTTTGAGCCCAGTTTTAGATTCCGATTCTTCACTTCAGGTTTACTGTATCCCTTGGACCTTCTTATTGACGATGAAACACAGAAATTGCATCCGAATTTAATACAAAAGTCACAATGCCGACTTATGTACAAGAGGACTGACACTCTAGCTTTCTATGATTTGAACCTCTCCTGTGAGTTCAGTTTTCGATTCCGATGCTTCACTTCAGGTTTACTGTATCCCTTTTACCTTCTTATGGACGATGAAACACAGAAATTGCATCGGAATTTAATACAAAAGTCACAATGCCGACTTGAGTACAAGCGGACTGACACTCTCACTTACTATGATTTGAACCTCTCCTGTGAGTCCCGTTTTTGATTCCGATAATTCACTTCAGATTTACTGTATCCCTTGGACCTTCTTATAGACGATGAAACACAGAAATTGCATCCGAATTTAATACAAAAGTCACAATGCCGACTTAAGTACAAGAGCACTGACACTCTAACTTTCTATGATTTGAACTTCTTCTGTGAGTCCAGTTTTAGATTCCGATGCTTCACTTCAGGTTTACTGTATCCCCTGGACCTTCTTATTGACGATGAAACACAGAAATTGCATCCGAATTTAATACAAAAATCTCAATGAGGACTTAAGTACAAGAGGCCTGACACTCTAACTTTCAATGATTTGAACCTCTCCTATTAGTCCAGTTCTAGATTCCGAAGCTTCACTTCAGGTTTACTGTATCCCTTGGACCTTCTTCTTGACGATGAAACACAGAAATTGCATCCGAATTTAATACAAACGTCACAATGCCGACATAAGTACAAGAGGACTGACACTCTCACATTCTATGATTTGAACCTCTCCTGTGAATCCAGTTTTTGTATCCGATGCTTAACTTCAGGTTCACTGTATGCCTTGGACCTTCTTATTGTCGATGAAACACAGAAATTGCATCCGAATTCAATACAAAAGTCACAATGCCGACATAAGTACAAGTGGACTGACACTCTAACATTCTATGATTTGAACCTCTCCTGGGAGTCCAGTTTTAGATACCGATGCTTCACTTCAGGTTTACTGTATCCCTTGGACCATCTTATTGGCGATGACACACAGAAATTGCATCCGAAGTTAATACAAAAGGCACAATGCCGACATAAGTAAAAGAGGACTGACACGCTAACTTTCTATGATTTGAACCTCTCCTGTGAGTCCAGTTTTAGATTCCGATGCTTCACTTCAGGTTTAATGTATCCCTTGGACCTTCTTATTAACGATGAAACACAGTAATTGCATCCGAATTTAATGTAAAAAGGGAAAATGCCGACTTAAGTACAAGAGGGTTGACACTCTAACTTTGTATGACTTGAACCTCTCCTGTGAGTCCAGTTTTAGATTCCGATGCTTCACTTCAGGTTTACTGTCTCCCTTGGGCCTGCTTAATGACGATGAAACACAGATATTGCATCCGAATTTAGTACAAAAGCACAATCCGACTTAAGAACAAAAGGACTGACACGCTAACTCTCTATGATTGGAACCTCTCCTGTGAGTCCAGTTTTATATTCCGATGCTTCACTTCATTTTTACTGTATACCTTGGACTATCTAATTGACGATGAATCACAGAAAGTGCATCCGAATTTAATACAAAAGGCGCAATGCCGACTTACGTACAAGAGGACAGACACTCTAACTTTCTATGATTTGAACCTCTCCTGTGAGTCCAGTTTTAGTTTCTGATGCTTCACTTCAGGTTTACTGTATCCCTTGGACCTTCTTATTGACGATGAAACACAGAAATTGCATAGGAATGTAATATAAAAGTCACAATGCCGACCTTAGTACAAGAGGACTGACACTCTAACTTTCTATGATTTGACCACTCCTGTGAGTCCAGTTTTCGATTTCGATGCTTCACTTCAGTTTTACTGTATCCCTTTTACCTTCTTATTGACGATGAAACACAGAAATTGCATCCGAATTTAATACAAAAGTCACAATGCCGACTTGAGTACAAGCGGACTGACACTCTCACTTTCTATGATTTGAACCTCTCCTGTGAGTCCAGTTTTCGATTCCGATAATTCACTTCAGATTTATTGTACCCCTTGGACCTTCTTATTGACGATGAAACACAGAAATTGCATCCAAATTTAATACAAAAGTCACAATGCCGACTTAAGTACAAGAGGACTGATACTCTTCATTTCTATGATTTGAACCTCTCCTGTGAGTCCAGTTTTAGATTCCGATGCTTCACTTCAGGTTTCACTGTATCCTTTGGACCTTCTTCTTGACGATGAAACACAGAAATTGCATACGAATTTAATACAGTAATCACAATGCCGACTTAAGTACAAGAGGACTGACACACTAACTATCTATGATTTGAACCCCTCCTGTGAGTCCAGTTTTAGATTCCGATACTTCACTTCAGGTTGACTGTATCCCTTGGACCTTCTTATTGACGATGAAACACAGAAATTGCATCCGAATTTAATACAAAAGTCACAATGCCGACTTAAGTACAAGAGGACTGACACTCTAACATTCCATGATTTGAACCTCTCCTGTGAGTCCAGTTTTAGATTCCGATGCATCACTTCAGGTTTACTGTATCCCTTGGACGTTCTTATTGACGATGAAACACAGAAATTGCATCCGAATTTAATACAATAGTCAAAATGCCGACTTAAGTACAAGAGGACTGACACTCTAACTGTCTATGATTTGAACCTCTCCTGTTAGTACAGTTTTGTATTCCGATGCATCAGTTCAGGTCTATTGTATCCCTTGGACCTTCTTATTAACGATGAAACACAGAAATTGCGTCCGAATTTAATACAAAAGTCACAATGCCGACTTAAATACAAGCGGACTGACACTGTCACTTTCTATCATTTGAACCTCTCTTGTGAGTCCAGTTTTAGATTCTGATGCTTCGCTTCAGGTTTCCTGTATGCCTTGGACCTTCTTATTGACGATGAAACAAAGAAATTGCATCCGAATTCAATACAAAAGGCACAATGCCGACTTAAGTACAAGAGGACTGACACTCTTACTTTCTATGATTTGAACATCTCTTGTGATTCCAGTTTTAGATTCCAATGCTTCACTTCAGGTTTACTGTATCCCCTGGACCTTCTTATTGACGATGAAACAAAGAAATTGCATCCGAATTCAATACAAAAGGCACAATGCCGACTTAAGTACAAGAGGACTGACACTCATACTTTCTATGATTTGAACCTCTCCTGTGACTCCAGTTTTAGATTCCGATGCTTCACTTTAGGTTTACTGTATCACTTGG
This sequence comes from Schistocerca americana, assembly GCF_021461395.2. Lineage (NCBI taxonomy): Eukaryota > Metazoa > Arthropoda > Insecta > Orthoptera > Acrididae > Schistocerca > Schistocerca americana. The sequence continues at coordinate 72,877,220 of NC_060128.1, forward strand.
ACCTTCTTATTAACGATGAAACACAGAAATTGCATCCGAATTTAATACAAAAGGCACAATGCCGACTTAAGTACAAGAGGACTGACACTCTAACTTTCTATGATTTGAACCCCTCCTGTGAGTCCAGTTTTAAATTCCGATGCTTCACTTCAGGTTTACTGTATCCCTTGGACCTTATATTAACGATGAAACACAGAAATTGCATCCGAATTTAAAACAAAAGGCACAATGTCGACTTAAGTACAAGCGGACTGACACTCTAACTTTCTGTGATTTGAACCCCGCCTGTGAGTCCAGTTTTAGATTCCGATACTTCACTTCTGGTTTACAGTAACCCCTCCACCTTCTTATTGACGATGAAACACAGAAATTGCATCCGAATTTAATACAATCGTCACAATGCCGACTTAAGTACAAGAGGACTGACACTCTAACTTACTATGATTGGCACCTCTCCTGTGAGTCCAGTTTTAGATTCCGATGCTTCACTTAAGGTTTACTGTATCCCTTGGACCTTCTTATTGTCGACGAAACACAGAAATTGCATTCGAATTTAATATTATAGTCAAAATGCCGACTTAAGTACAAGAGGACTGACACTCTAACTTTATTGAGTTGAACCTCTCCTGTGAGTCCAGTTTTGAATTCCGATGCATCACTTCAGGTTGATTGTATCCCTGGGACCTTCTTATTAACGATGAAACACAGAAATTGCATCCGAATTTAATACAAAAGTCACAATGCCGTCTTAAGTACAAGAGGACTGACACTTTCACTTTCTATGATTTGAACATCTCCTGTGAGTCCAGTTTTAGATTCCGATGCTTCACTTCAGGATTACTGTATCCCTTGGACCTTCTATTAACGATGAAACACAGAAATTGCATCCGAATTTAATACAAAAGTCACATGCCGACTTGAGTACAAGCAGACTGACACTCTCACTTTCTATGATTTGAACCTCTCCTGTGAGTCCAGTTTCCGATTCCGATAATTCACTTCAGATTTACTGTACCCCTTGACCTTCTTATTGACGATGAAACACAGAAATTGCATCCAAATCTAATACAAAAGTCACAATGCCGATTTAAGTACAAGAGGACTGATACTCTAAATTTCTATGATTTGAACCTCTCCTGTGAGTCCAGTTTTAGAATCCGATGCTTCACTTCAGGGTTTACTGTATCCTTTAGACCTTCTTCTTGACGATGAAACACAGAAATTGCATCCGAATTTAATACAGTAATCACAATGCCGACTTAATTACAAGAGGACTGACACTCTAACTTTCTATGATTTGAACCCCTCCTGTGAGTCCAGTTTTAGATTCCGATACTTCACTTCAGGTTGACTGTATCCCTTGGACCTTCTTATTGACGATGAAACACAGAAATTGCATCCGAATTTAATACAAAAGTCACAATGCCGACTTAAGTACAAGAGGACTGACACTCTAACATTCTATGAATTGAACCTCTCCTGTGAGTCCAGTTTTAGATTCCGAAACATCACTTCAGGTTTACTGTATCCCTTGGACCTTGTATTAACAATGAAACACAGAAATTGCATCCGAATTTAAAACAAAAGGCACAATGCCGACTTAAGTACAAGCGGACTGACACTCTAACTTTCTATGATTTGAAACTCTCCTGTGAGTCCAGTATTAGATTCCGATGCTTCACTTCAGGTTTACTGTATCTCTTGGACCTTCCTATTGACGATGAAACACAGAAATTGCATCCGAATTAAATACAAAATGCACAATGCCGACTTAAGAACAAGAGGGTTGACACTCTAACTTTGTATGATTTGAACCTCCCCTGTGAGTCCAATTTTAGATTGCGATGCCTCACTTTAGGTCTACTGTATGCCTTGGACCTTCTTATTGACGATGAAACACAGAAATAGCACCCGAATTTAATACGAAAGTCACAATGCCGACATAAGTACAAGAGGACTGACACTCTAACATTCTATGATTTGAACCTCTCCTGTGAGTGCAGTTTTAGATTCCGAAGCTTCACTTCAGGTTTACTGTATCCCTTGGACCTTCTTATTAACTATGAAACACAGAAATTGCATCCGAATTTAGTACAAAAGGCACAATGCCGACTTAAGTACAAGAGGACTGACACTCTAACTTTTTATGATTTGAACAACTCTTGTGATTCCAGTTTTAGAATCCGATGCTTCACTTCAGGTTTACTGTATCCCTTGGACCCTCTTATTGACGATGAAACACAGAAATTTCATCCGAATTTAATACAAAAGGCACAATGCCGGCCTAAACACAAGAGGACTGCCACTTTTACTTTCTAAGATGTGAACCTCTCCTGTGAGTCCAGTTTTAGATTCCGATGCTTCACTTCAGGTTTACTGTATCCCTTGGACGTTCTTATTGACGATGAAACACAGAAATTGCATCCGAATTTAATACAATAGTCAAAATGCCGACTTAAGTACAAGAGGACTGACACTCTATCTTTCTATGATTTGAACCTCTCCTGTTAGTACAGTTTTGAATTCCGATGCATCAGTTCAGGTTTATTGTATCCCTTAGACCTTCTTATTAACGATGAAACACAGAAATTGCGTCCGAATTTAATACAAACGTCACAATGCCGACTTAAATACAAGCGGACTGACACTGTCACTTTCTTTGATTTGAACCTCTCTTGTGAGTCCAGTTTTAGATTCTGATGCTTCGCTTCAGATTTACTACATGCCTTGGACCTTCTTAATGACGATGAAACACAGAAATTGCTTCCGAATTTAATACAAAAGTCACAATGCCGACTTAAGTACAAGAGGACTGACACTCTAACATGCTATGATTTAAACATCTCTTGTGATTCCAGTTTTAGATTCCGATGCTTCACTTCAGGTTTACTGTATCCCTTGGACCTTCTTATTGACGATGAAACACAGAAATTGCATCCGAATTCAATACAAAAGGCACAATGCCGACTTAAGTACAAGAGGACTGACACTCTTACTATCTATGATTTGAACCTCTCCTGTGACTCCAGTTTTAGATTCCGATGCTTCACTTCAGGTTTACTGTATAACTTGGACCTTCTTATTAACGATGAAACTCAGAAATTGCATCCGAATTTAATACAAAAGGCACAATGCCGACTTAAGTACAAGAGGACTGACACTCTAACCAAGAGGACTGACACTCTAACTTTCTATGATTTGAACCTCTCCTGTGAGTCCAGTTTTAGATTCCGATGCTTCACTTAAGGTTTACTGTATCCCTTTGACCTTCTTATTGTCGATGAAACACAGAAATTGCATCTGAATTTGATACAATAGTCAAAATGCCGACTTAAGTACAAGAGGACTGACACTCTATCTTTCTATGGTTTGAACCTCTCCTGTGAGCCACTTTTGAATTCCGAAGCATCACTTCAGGTTTATTGTATCCCTGGGACCATCTTATTAACGATGAAACACAGAAATTGCATCCGAATTGAATACAAAAGTCACAATGCCGACTTCAGTACAAGAGGACTGACACTCTAACATTCTATGATTTGAACCTCTCCTGTGAGTCCAGTTTTAGATTCCGATGCTTCACTTCAGGTTTACTGTATCCCCTGGACCTTCTATTAACGATGAAAAACAGATATTGCATCCGAATTTAAAACAAAAGGCACAATGCCGACTTAAGTACAAGCGGACTGGCACTCTAACTTTCTATGATTTGAACCTCTCCTGTGAGTCCAGTTTTAGATTCCGATGCTTCACTTCAGGTTTACAGTATCCCTTGGGCCTTCCTATTGACGATGAAACACAGAAATTGCATCCGAATTTAATACAAAGGCACAATGCCGACTTAAGAACAAGAGGGTTGACACTCTAACTTTCTATGATTTGAACACCTCCTGTGAGTCCAGTTTTAGATTCCGATACTTCACTTCTGGTTTACAGTATCCCTTACACCTTCTTATTGACGATGAAACACAGAAATTGCATCCGAATTTAATACAAAAGTCACAATGCCGACTTAAGTACAAGAGGACTGACACTCTAACTTACTATGATTTGAACCTCTCCTGTGAGTCCAGTTTTAGATTCCGATGCTTCACTTAAGGTTTACTGTATCCCTTGGACCTTCCTATTGTCGACGAAACACAGAAATTGCATTCGAATTTAATATAATAGTCGAAATGCCGACTTAAGTACAAGAGGACTGACACTCTAACTTTCTATGAGTTGAACCTCTCCTGTGAGTCCAGTTTTGAATTTCGATGCATCACTTCAGGTTTATTGTATCCCTGGGACCTTCTTATTAACGATGAAACACAGGAATAGCATCCGAATTTAATACAAAAGTCACAATGCCGACTTAAGTACAAGAGGACTGACACTCTCACATTCTATGATTTGAACCTCTCCTGTGAGTCCAGTTTTAGTATCCGATGTTTCACTTCAGGTTTACTGTATGCCTTGGACCTTCTTATTGTCGATGAAACACAGAAATTGCATCCGAATTGAATACAAAAGTCACAATGCCGACTTAAGTACAAGAGGACTGACACTCTAACATTCTATGATT
>NC_060128.1:72882283-72929842 GCF_021461395.2 Schistocerca americana
GGAATTGTGACCTTTGTATTAAATTCGGATGCAATTTCTGTGTTTCATCGTCAATAAGAAGGTCCAAGGGATACAGTAAACCTAAAGTGAAGCATCGGAATCTAAAACTGGACTCACAGGAGAGGTTCAAATCATAGAAGTTAGAGTGTCAGTTCTCTTGTACTTATGTCGGCATTGTGCCTTTTGTATTAAATTCGGATGCAATTTCTGTGTTTCATCGTCAATAAGAAGGTCCAAGGGATACAGTAAACTTGAAGTGAAGCATCGGAATCTAAAACTGGACTCACAGGAGAGGTTCAAATCATAGAAAGTTAGAGTGTCAGTCCTCTTGTACTTAAGTCGGCATTGTGCCTTTTGTATTAAATTCGGATGCAATTTCTGTGCTTCATCGTCAACAAGATGGTCCAAGGTATACAGTAAACCTGAAGTGAAGCATCGGAATCTAAAACTGGACTCTCAGGAGAGGTTCAAATCGTAGAAAGTTAGAGTGTCAGTCCTTTTGTACTTAAGTCGGCATTGTGCCTTTTGTATTTAATTCCGATGGAATTTCTGTGTTTCATCGTTAATAAGAAGGTCCAAGGGATACAGTAAACCTGAAGTGAAGCATCGGAATCTAAAAGTGGACTCACAGGAGAGGTTCAAATCGTAGAAAGTTAGAGTGTCTGTCCTCTTGTACTTAAGTCGGCATTGTGACATTTGTATTAAATTCGGATGCAATTTCTGTGTTTCATCGTCAATAAGAAGGTCCAAGGGATACAGTAAACCTGAAGTGAAGCTTCGGATTCGAAAACTGGACTCACAGGAGAGGTTCAAATCACAGAAAATTGGAGTGTCAGTCCTTTTGTACTTAAGTCGGCATTGTGACTTTTATATTAAATTCGGATGCAAATTCTGTGCTTCATCGTCAATAAGAAGGTCCAAGGGATACAGTAAACCTGAAATGAAGCATCGGAATCTAAAACTGGACTCACAGGAGAGGTTAAAATCATAGAAAGTTAGAGTGTCAGTCTTCTTGTACTTAAGTCGGCATTGTACCTTTTCTATTAAATTCGGATGCAATTTTTGTGTTTCATCGTCAATAAGAAGATGCAAGGGATACAGTAAACCTGAAGTGAAGCATTGGAATCGAAAACTGGACTCACAGGAGAGGTTCAAATCATAGAAAGTGAGAGTGTCAGTCCGCTTGTACTTAAGTCGGCATTGTGAATTTTGTATTAAATTCGGATGCAATTTCTGTGTTTCATCGTCAATAAGAAGGTCCAAGGGATACAGTAAATCTGAAGTGAAGCATCGGAATCTAAAACTGGACTCACAGGAGAGGTTCAAATCATAGAAAGTTAGAGTGCCAGTCCTCTTGTAGTAATGTCGACATTGTGACTTTTGTAATAAATTCGGATGCAATTTCTGTGTTTCATCGTCAATAAGAAGGTCCTAGGGATACAGTAAACTTGAAGTGAAGCATCGGAATCTAAAACTGGACTCACAGGAGAGGTTCAAATCATAGAAAGTTAGAGTGTCAGACCTCTTGTACATAAGTCGGCATTGTGCCTTTTGTATTAAATTCGGATGCAATTTCTGTGCTTCATCGTCAATAAGATGGTCCAAGGTATAAAGTAAACCTGAAGTGAAGCATCGGAATCTAAAAGTGGACTCACAGGAGAGGTTCAAATCGTAGAAAGTTAGAGTGTCAGTCTTCTTGTACTTAAGTCGGCATTGTGCCTTTTGTATTAAATTCGGATGCAATTTCTGTGTTTCATCGTCAATAAGAAGGTCCAAGGGATACAGTAAACCTGAAGTGAAGCTTCGGATTCGAAAACTGGACTCACAGGAGGGCTTCAAATCATAGAAAGTGAGAGAGTCAGTCGGCTTGTACTTAAGTCGGCATTGTGCCTTTTGTATTAAATTCGGATGCAATTTCTGTGTTTCATCGTTAATGAGCAGGTCCAAGGGATACAGTAAATCTGAAGTGAAGCATCGGAATCTAAATCTGGACTCACTGGAGAGGTTCACTTCAAAGGAAGTTAGAGTTTCAGTCCTCTTGTACTTAAGTCGGCATTGTGACTTTTGTATTAAATTCGGGTGCAATTTCTGTGTTTCATCGTCAATAAGAAGGTCCAAGGGATACAGTAAACCTGAAGTGAAGCATCGGTATCTAAAACTGGACTCACAGGAGAGGTTCAAATCATAGAAAGATTAAGTGTCAGTCCTCTTGTACTTAAGTCGCCATTGTGACCTTTGTATTAAATTCGGATGCAATTTCTGTGTTTCATCGTCAATACGAAGGTCCAGGGGATACAGTAAGCCTGAAGTGAAGCATCAGAACCTAAAACTGGACTCGCAGGAGAGGTTCAAATCATAGAAAGTTAGAGTGTCAGTCTTCTTGTACTTAGGTCGGCATTGTACCTTTTCTATTAAATTCGGATGCAATTTCTGTGTTTCATCGTCAATAAGAAGGTCCAAGGGATACAGTAAACCTGAAGTGAAGCATCGGAATCGAAAGCTGGACTCACAGGAGAGGTTCAAATCATAGAAAGTGAGAGAGTCAGTCCGCTTGTACTTAAGTCGGCATTGTGACTATTGTATTAAATTCGGATGCAATTTCTGTGTTTCATCGTCAATAAGAAGGTCCAAGGGATACAGTAAACCTGAAGTGAAGATTCGGATTCGAAAACTGGACTCGCAGGAGAGGTTCAAACCACAGAAAGTTAGAGTGTCGGTCCTTTTGTACTTAAGCCGGCATTGTGACTTTTGTATTAAATTCGGATGAAAATTCTGTGCTTCATCGTCAATAAGAAGGTCCAAGGGATACAGTAAACCTGAAGTGAAGCATCATAATCTAAAACTGGACTCACAGGAGAGGTTCTAATCATAGAAAGATTAAGTGTCAGTCCTCCTGTACTTAAGTCGGCATTGTGACTTTTGTATTAAATTCGGATGCAATTTCTGTGTTTCATCGTCAATAAGGAGGTCCAAGGGATACAGTAAACCTGAAGTGTAGCATCGGAATCTAAATCTGGACTCACAGGAGGGGTTCAAATCATAGAAAGTGAGAGTGTCAGTCGGCTTGTACTTTAGTCGGCATTGTGCCTTTTGTATTAAATTCGGATGCAATTTCTGTGTTTCATCGTTAATGAGAAGGTCCAAGGGATACAGTAAATCTGAAGTGAAGCATCGGAATCTAAAACTGGACTCACTGGAGAGGTTCAATTCAAAGGAAGTTAGAGTTTCAGTCCTCTTGTACTTAAGTCGGAATTGTGACTTTTGTATTAAATTCGGGTGCAATTTCTGTGTTTCATCGTCAATAAGAAGGTCCAAGGGATACAGTAAACCTGAAGTGAAGCATCGGAATCTAAAACTGGACTCACAGGAGAGGTTCAAATCATAGAAAGATTAAGGGTCAGTCCTCTTGTCTTAAGTCGGCATTGTGACCTTTGTATTAAATTCGGATGCAATTTCTGTGTTTCATCGTCAATACGAAGGTCCAATGGATACAGTATGCCTGAAGTGAAGTATCAGAACCTAAAACTGAACTCGCAGGAGAGGTACAAATCATAGAAAGTTAGAGTGTCAGTCTTCTTGTACTTAAGTCGGCATTGTGCCTTTTGTATTAAATTCGGATGCAATTTCTGTGTTTCATCGTCAATAAGAAGGTCCAAGGGATACAGTAAACCTGAAGTGAAGCATGGGAATCTAAAACTGGACTCACAGGAGAGGTCCAAATCATAGAAAATTAGAGTGTCAGTCCTCTTGTACTTAAGACGGCATTTTGCCTTTTGCATTAAATTCGGATGCAATTTCTGTGTTTCATCGTCAATAAGATGGTCCAAGGTATACAGTAAACCTGAAGTGAAGCATCGGAATCTAAAACTGGACTCACAGGAGAGGTTCAAATCATAGGAAGTTAGAGTGTCTGTCCTTTTTTACTTAAGTCGGCATTGTGCCTTTTGTACTTAATTCGGATGCAATATCTGTGTTTCATCGTCAATAAGAAGCTCCAAGGGATACAGTAAACCTGAAGTGAAGCATCGGAATCTAAAACTGGACTCACAGGAGAGGTTAAAATCATAGAAAGTTAGAGTGTCAGTCTTCTTGTACTTAGGTCGGCATTGTACCTTTTCTATTAAATTCGGATGCAATTTCTGTGTTTCATCGTCAATAAGAAGGTCCAAGGGATACAGTAAACCTAAAGTGAAGCATCGGAATCGAAAACTGGACTCACTGGAGAGGTTCAAATCATAGAAAGTGAGAGAGTCAGTCCGCTTGTACTTAAGTCGGCATTGTGACTATTGTATTAAATTCGGATGCAATTTCTGTGTTTCATCGTCAATAAGAAGGTCCAAGCGATACAGTAAACCTGAAGTGAAGATTCGGATTCGAAAACTGGACTCACAGGAGAGGTTCAAATCACAGAAAATTAGAGTGTCAGTCCTTTTGTACTTAAGTCGCCATTGTGACTTTTGTATTAAATACGGATGCAAATTCTGTGCTTCATCGTCAATAAGAAGGTCCAAGGGATACAGTAAACCTGAAATGAGGCATCGGAATCTAAAACTGGACTCACAGGAGAGGTTCAAATCATAGAAAGGTAAAGTGTCAGTCCTCTTGTACTTAAGTCGGCATTGTGACTTTTGTATTAAATTCGGATGCAATTTCTGTGTTCCATCGTCAATAAGAAGGTCCAAGGGATACAGTAAACCTGAAGTGAAGCATCGGAATCTATAGCTGGACTCACAGGAGGGGATTAAATCATAGAAAGTGAGAGTGTCAGTCTGCTTGTACTTAAGTCGGCATTGTGATTTTTGTATTAAATTCGGATGCAATTTCTGTGTTTCATCGTCAATAAGAAGGTCCAAGGGATACAGTAAACCTGAAGTGAAGCATCGGAATCTAAAACTGGACTCACAGGAGAGGTTCAAATCATAGAAAGTTAGAGTGTCAGTCCACTTGAAGTAAAGTCGGCATTGTGACTTTTGTATTAAATTCGGATGCAATCTCTGTGTTTTATCGTCAATAAGAAGGTCCAAGGGATACAGTAAACCTGAAGTGAAGCATCGGAATCTAAAACTGGACTCACAGGAGAGGTTCAAATCATAGAAAGTTAGAGTGTCAGTCCGCTTGTACTTAAGTGGGCAATGAGACCTTTGTAATAAATTCGGATGCAATTTCTGTGTTTCATCGTCAATAAGTAGGTCCAAGGGATACAGTAAATCTGAAGTGAAGTATCGGAATCTAAAACTGGACTCACAGGAGGGGTTCAAATCATCGAAAGTTAGAGTGTCAGTTCTCTTGTGCTTAAGTCGGCATTGTGACTTTTGTATTAATTTCGGATGCAATTTCTGTGTTTCATCGTCAATAAGAAGGTCCTAGGGATACAGTAAACCTGAAGTGATGCATCGGAATCTAAAACTGGACTCACAGGAGAGGTTCAAATCATAGAATTTTAGAGTGTCAGTCCTCTTGTACTTAAGTCGGCATTGAGACTTTCGTATTAAATTCGGATGCAATTTCTGTGTTTCATCGTCAATAAGAAGGTCCATGGGATACAGTAAACCTGATGTGAAGCATCGGAATCTAAAACTGGACTCACAGGAGAGGTTCAAATCATGGAAAGTTAGAGTGTCAGTCCTCTTGTACTTAAGTCGGCATTGTGACTTTTGTATTAAATTCGGATGCAATTTCTGTGTTTCATCGTCAATAAGAAGGCCAAGGGATACAGTAAACCTGAAGTGAAGCATCGGAATCTAAAACTGGACTCACAGGAGAGGTTAAAATCATAGGAAGTTAGAGTGTCAGTCTTCTTGTACTTAGGTCGGCATTGTACCTTTTCTATTAAATTCGGATGCAATTTCTGTGTTTCATCGTCAATAAGAAGATCAAAGGGATACAGTAAACCTGAAGTGAAGCATCGGAATCGAAAACTGGACTCACAGGAGAGGTTCAAATCATAGGAAGTGAGAGTGTCAGTCCGCTTGTACTTAAGTCGGCATTGTGACTTTTGTATTAAATTCAGATGCAATTTCTGTGTTTCATCGTCATTAAGAAGGTCCAAGGGATACAGTAAACCTGAAGTGTAGCATCGGAATCTAAATCTGGACTCACAGGAGGGGTTCAAATCATAGAAAGTGAGAGTGTCAGTCGGCTTGTACTTAAGTCGGCATTGTGCCTTTTGTATTAAATTCGGATGCAATTTCTGTGTTTCATCGTAAATGAGAAGGTCCAAGAAATACAGTAAATCTGAAGTGAAGCATCGGAATCTAAAACTGGACTCACAGGAGAGGTTCAATTCAAAGGAAGTTAGAGTTTCGTCCTCTTGTACTTGAGTCGGCATTGTGCCTTTTGTATTAATTCCGGATGCAATTTCTGTGTTTCATCGTTAATAAGAAGGTCCAAGGGATACAGTAAATCTGAAGTGAAGCATCGGAATCTAAAGCTGGACTCACAGGAGAGGCTAAAATCATAGAACGTTAGCGTGTCAGTCCTCTAGTACTAAGGTCGGCATTGTGACTTTTGTATTAAATTCGTATGCAATTTCTGTGTTTCATCGTCAATAAGAACGTCCAAGGGATACAGTAAACCTGAAGTGAAGCATCGGAATCTAAAACTGGACTCACAGGAGAGGTTCAAATCATAGAAAGATTAAGTGTCAGTCCTCTTGTACTTAAGTCGGCATTGTGACCTTTGTATTAAATTCGGATGCAATGTCTGTGATTCATCGTCAATAAGAAGGTCCAGGGGATACAGTAAGTCTGAAGTGAAGCATCAGAACCTAAAACTTGACTCACAGGAGGGGTTCAAATCATAGAAAGTGAGAGTGTCAGTCGGCTTGTACTTAAGTCGGCATTGTGCCTTTTGTATTAAATTCGGATGCAATATCTGTGTTTCATCGTCAATAAGATGGTCCAAGGTATACAGTAAACCTGACGTGAAGCATCGGAATCTAAAACTGGACTCACAGGAGAGGTTCAAATCATAGGAAGTTAGAGTGTCTGTCCTTTTGTACTTAAGTCGGCATTGTGCCTTTTGTACTTAATTCGGATGCAATATCTGTGTTTCATCGTCAATAAGAAGCTCCAAGGGATACAGTAAACCTGATGTGTAGCATCGGAATCTAAAACTGGACTCACGGGAGAGGCTCAAATCATAGAATGTTAGAGTGTCAGTCTTCTTGTACTTAAGTCGGCATTGTGCTTTTTGTATTAAATTCGGATGCAATATCTGTGTTTCATCGTTAATAAGAAGGTCCAAGGGATACAGTAAATCTGAAGTGAAGCATCAGAATCTAAAACTTTACCCACAGGAGAGGTTCAAATCATAGAAATTTAGAGTGTCAGTCCTCTTGTACTTAAGTCGGCAATGAGAGTTTTGTTTTAATTTGGGATGCAATTTCTGTGTTTCATCGTCAATAAGAAGGTCCAAGGGATACAGTAAACCTGAAGTGAAGCATCGGAATCTAAAACTGGACTCACAGGAGAGGTTCAAATCATGGAAAGTTAGAGTGTCAGTCCTCTTGTACTTAAGTCGGCATTGTGACTTTTGTAATAAATTCGGATGCAATATCTGTGCTTCATCGTCAATAAGAAGATCCTAGGAATACAGTAAACCTGAAGTGAAGCATCGGAATCTAAAACTGGACTCACAGGAGAGGTTAAAATCATAGAAAGTTAGAGTGTCAGTCTTCTTGTACTTAAGTTGGCATTGTGCCTTTCGTATTAAATTCGGATGCAATTTCTGTGTTTCATCGTTAATAAGAAGGTCCAAGGGATACCGTAAACCTGAAGTGAAGCATCGGAATCAAAGAGTGGACTCACAGGAGAGGTTCAAATCGTAGAAAGTTAGAGTGTCAGTCCTCTTGTACTTAAGTCGGCATTGTGACTTTTGTATTAAATTCGGATGCAATTTCTGGGTTTCATCGTCAATAAGAAGGTCCAAGGGATACAGTAAACCTGAAGTGAAGCATCGGAATCTAAAACTGGACTCACACGAGAGGTTCAAATCATAGAAAGTTAGAGTGTCAGTTGTCTTGTACTTAAGTCGGCATTGTGCCTTTTGTATTAAATTCAGATGCAATTTCTGTGTTTCATCGTCAATAGGAAGGTCCAAGGGATACAGTAAACTTGAAGTCAAGCATCGGAATCTGAAACTGGACTCACAGGAGAGGTTCAAATCATAGAAACTTAGAGTGTCAGCCCTCTTGTACTTAAGTCGGCATTGTGCCTTTTGTATTAAATTCGGATGCAATTTCTGTGCTTCATCGTTAATAGGAAGGTCCAAGGGATACAGTAAACCTGAAGTGAAGCATCAGAATCTAAAACTGGACCCACAGGAGAGGTTCAAATCATAGAAATTTAGAGTGTCAGTCCTCTTGTACTAAAGTCGGCAATGAGAGTTTTGTTTTAAATTCGGATGCAATTTCTGTGTTTCATCGTCAATAAGAAGGTCCAAGGGATACAGTAAACCTGAAGTGAAGCATCGGAATCTAAAACTGGACTCACAGGAGAGGTTCAAATCATGGAAAGTTAGAGTGTCAGTCCTCTTGTACTTATGTCGGCATTGTGACTTTTGTAATAAATTCGGATGCAATTTCTGTGTTTCATCGTCAATAAGAAGGTCCAAGGGATACAGTAAACCTGAAGTGAAGCATCGGAATCTAAAACTGGACTCACAGGAGAGGTTAAAATCATAGAAAGTTAGAGTGTCAGTCTTCTTGTACTTAGGTCGGCATTGTACCCTTTCTATTATATTCGGATGCAATTTCTGTGTTTCATCGTCAATAAGAAGGTCCAAGGGATACAGTAAACCTGAAGTGAAGCACCGGAATCGAAAACTGGACTCACAGGAGAGGTTCAAATCATAGAAAGTGAGAGAGTCAGTCCGCTTGTACTTAAGTCGGCATTGTGACTATTGTATTAAATTCGGATGCAATTTCTGTGTTTCATCGTCAATAAGATGGTCCAAGGAATACAGTAAACCTGAAGTGAAGCTTCGGATTCGAAAACTGGACTCACAGGAGAGGTTCAAATCACAGAAAATTAGGGTGTCTGTCCTTTTGTACTTAAGTCGGCAATGTGACTTTTGTATTAAATTCGGATGCAAATTCTGTGCTTCATCGTCAATAAGAAGGTCCAAGGGATACAGTAAACCTGAAAGTAAGCATCGGAATCTAAAACTGGACGCACAGGGGAGGTTCAAATCATAGAAAGTTAGAGTGTCAGTCCTGTTGCACTTAAGTCGGCATTGTGACTTTTGTATTAAATTCGAATGCAATTTCTGTGTTCCATCGTCAATAAGAAGGTCCAAGGGATACAGTAAACCTGAAGTGAAGCATCGGAATCTATAGCTGGACTCACAGGAGGGGATTACATCATAGAAAGTGAGAGTGACAGTCCGCTTGTACTTAAGTCGGCATTGTGATTTTTGTATTAAATTCGGATGCAATATCTGTGTTTTATCGTCAATAAGAAGGTCTAAGGGATACAGTAAACCTTCAGTGAAGCATCGGAATCTAAAACTGGACTCACAGGAGAGGTTCAAATCAAAGAAAGTTAGAGTGTCAGTCCACTTGTAGTAAAGTCGGCATTGTGACTTTTGTATTAAATTCGGATGCAATTTCTGTGTTTTATCGTCATTAAGAAGGTCCAAGGGATACAGTAAACCTGAAGTGAAGCATCGGAATCTAAAACTGGACTCACAGGAGAGGTTCAAATCATAGAAAGTTAGAATGTCAGTCCGCTTGTACTTAAGTCGGCATTGTGACCATTGTAATAAATTCGGATGCAATTTCTGTGTTTCATCGTCAATAAGAAGGTCCAAGGGATACAGTAAATCAGAAGTGAAGTATCGGAATCTAAAACTGGACTCACAGGAGGGGTTCAAATCATCGAAAGTTAGAGTGTCAGTTCTCTTGTGCTTAAGTCGGCATTGTGACTTTTGTATTAATTTCGGATGCAATTTCTGTGTTTCATCGTCAATAAGAAGGTCCAAGGGATACAGTAAACCTGAAGTGAAGCATCGTATCTAAAACTGGACTCACAGGAGAGGTTCAAATCATAGAAATTTAGTGTGTCAGTCCTCTTGTACTTCAGTCGGCATTGAGACTTTCGTATTACATTCGGATGCAATTTCTGTGTTTCATCGTCAATAAGAAGGTCAATGGGATACAGTAAACCTGATGTGAAGCATCGGAATCTAAAACTGGACTCACAGGAGAGGTTCAAATCATGGAAAGTTAGAGTGTCAGTCCTCTTGTACTTAAGTCGGCATTGTGACTTTTGTATTAAATTCGGATGCAATTTCTGTGTTTCATCGTCAATAAGAAGGTGCAAGGGATACAGTAAACATGAAGTGAAGCATCGGAATCTAAAACTGGACTCACAGGAGAGGTTAAAATCATAGAAAGTTAGAGTGTCAGTCTTCTTGTACTTAGGTCGGCATTGTACCTTTTCTATTAAATTCGGATGCAATTTCTGTGTTTCATCGTCAATAAGAAGATCCAAGGGATACAGTAAACCTGAAGTGAAGCATCGGAATCGAAAACTGGACTCACAGGAGAGGTTCAAATCATAGAAAGTGAGAGTGTCAGTCCGCTTGTACTTAAGTCGGCATTGTGAATTTTGTATTAAATTCGGATGCAATTTCTGTGTTTCATCGTCAATAAGAAGGTCCAAGGGATACAGTAAATCTGAAGTGAGGCATCGGAACCTAAAACTGGACTCGCAGGAGAGGTTCAAATCATAGAAAGTTATAGTGTCAGTCCTCTTGTACTTAAGTCGGCATTGTGCCTTTTGTATTAAATTCGGATGCAATTGCTGTGTTTCATCGTCAATAAGAAGGTCCAAGGGATACAGTAAACCTGAAGTGAAGCATCGGAATCTAAAACTAGACTCACAGGAGAGGATCAAATCATGGAAAGGTAAAGTGTCAGTCCTCTTGTACTTAAGTCGGCATTGTGACTTTTGTATTAAATTCGGTTGCAATTTCTGTGTTTCATCGTTAATAAGAAGGTCCAAGGGATACAGTAAACCTGAAGTGAAGCATCGGAATCTAAAACTGGACTCACAGGAGAGGTTAAAATCATAGAAATTTAGAGTGTCAGTCTTCTTGTACTTAGGTCGGCATTGTACCTTTTCTATTAAATTCGGATGAAATTTCTGTGTTTCATCGTCAATAAGAAGGTCCAAGGGAGACAGTAAACCTGAAGTGAAGCATCGGAATCTAAAACTGGACTCACAGGAGAGGTTCAAATCATAGAAAGTTAGAGTGTCAGTCCACTTGTAGTAAAGTCGGCATTGTGACTTTTGTATTAAATTCGGATGCAATTTCTGTGTTTTATCGTCAATAAGAAGGTCCAAGGGATACAGTAAACCTGAAGTGAAGCATCGGAATCTAAAACTGGACTCACAGGAGAGGTTCAAATCATAGAAAGTTAGAGTGTCAGTCCGCTTGTACTTAAGTCGGCATTGTGACCATTGTAATAAATTCGGATGCAATTTCTGTGTTTCATCGTCAATGAGAAGGTCCAAAGGATACAGTAAATCTGAAGTGAAGTATCGGAATCTAAAACTGGACTCACACGAGGGGTTCAAATCATCGAAAGTTGGAGTGTCAGTTCTCTTGTGCTTAAGTCGGCATTGTGACTTTTGTATTAATTTCGGATGCAATTTCTGTGTTTCATCGTCAATAAGAAGGTCCAAGGGATACAGTAAACCTGAAGTGAAGCATCGTAATCTAAAAGTGGACTCACAGGAGAGGTTCAAATCATAGAAAGTTAGAGTGTCAGTCCTTTTGTACTTAAGTCGGCATTATGCCTTTTGTATTAAATTCGGATGCAATTTCTGTGCTTCATCGTCAATAAGAAGGTCCAAGGGAGACAGTAAACCTGAAGTGAAGCATCGGAATCTAAAACTGGACTCACAGGAGAGGTTCAAATCATAGAATGTGAGAGTGTCAGTCCGCTTGTACTTAAGTCGCAATTGTGACCTTTGTATTGAATTCGGATGCAATTTCTGTGTTTCATCGTCAATAAGAAGGTCCAAGGGATACAGTAAACCTGAAGTGAAGCATCGGAATCTAAAACTGGAATCACAGGAAAGGTTCAAATCATAGAAAGTTAGAGTGTCAGTCCTCTTGTACTTAAGTCGGCATTGTGACCTTTGTATTGAATTCGGATGCAATTTCTGTGTTTCATCGTCAATAAGAAGGTCCAAGGGATACAGTAAACCTGAAGTGAAGCATCGGAACCTAAAACTGGACTCGCAGGAGAGGTTCAAATCATAGAAAGTTAGAGTGTCAGTCCTCTTGTACTTAAGTCGGCATTGTGACCTTTGTATTAAATTCGGTTGCAATTTCTGTGTTTCATCGTCAATAAGAAGGACCAAGGGATACAGTAAACCTGAAGTGAAGCATCGGAACCTAAAACTGGACTCGCAGGAGAGGTTCAAATCATAGAAAGTTAGAGTGTCAGTCCTCTTGTACTTAAGTCGGCATTATGCCTTTTGTATTAAATTCGGATGCAATTTCTGTGTTTCATCGTCAATAAGAAGGTGCAAGGGATACAGTAAACATGAAGTGAAGCATCGGAATCTAAAACTGGACTCACAGGAGAGGTTAAAATCATAGAAAGTTAGAGTGTCAGTCTTCTTGTACTTAGGTCGGCATTGTACCTTTTCTATTAAATTCGGATGCAATTTCTGTGTTTCATCGTCAATAAGATTATCCAAGGGATACAGTAAACCTGAAGTGAAGCATCGGAATCGAAAACTGGACTCACAGGAGAGGTTCAAATCATAGAAAGTGAGAGTGTCAGTCCGCTTGTACTTAAGTCGGCATTGTGAATTTTGTATTACATTCGGATGCAATTTCTGTGTTTCATCGTCAATAAGAAGGTCCAAGGGATACAGTAAATCTGAAGTGAGGCATCGGAACCTAAAACTGGACTCGCAGGAGAGGTTCAAATCATAGAAAGTTAGAGTGTCAGTCCTCTTGTACTTAAGTCGGCATTGTGCCTTTTGTATGAAATTCGGATGCAATTGCTGTGTTTCATCGTCAATAAGAAGGTCCAAGGGATACAGTAAACCTGAAGTGAAGCATCGGAATCTAAAACTAGACTCACAGGAGAGGATCAAATCATGGAAAGTTAGAGTGTCAGTCCTCTTGTACTTAAGTCGGCATTGTGACTTTTGTATTAAATTCGGTTGCAATTTCTGTGTTTCATCGTTAATAAGAAGGTCCAAGGGATACAGTAAACCTGAAGTGAAGCATCGGAATCTAAAACTGGACTCACAGGAGAGGTTAAAATCATAGAAATTTAGAGTGTCAGTCTTCTTGTACTTAGGTCGGCATTGTACCTTTTCTATTAAATTCGGATGAAATTTCTGTGTTTCATCGTCAATAAGAAGGTCCAAGGGAGACAGTAAACCTGAAGTGAGGCATCGGAACCTAAAACTGGACTCGCAGGAGAGGTTCAAATCATAGAAAGTTAGAGTGTCAGTCCTCTTGTACTTAAGTCGGCATTATGCCTTTTGTATTAAATTCGGATGCAATTTCTGTGTTTCATCGTCAATAAGAAGGTCCAAGGGATACAGTAAACCTGAAGTGAAGCATCGGAATCTAAAACTGGACTCACAGGAGAGGTTCAAATCATAGAATGTGAGAATGTCAGTCCGCTTGTACTTAAGTCGGCATTGTGACTTTTGTATTAAATTCGAATGCAATTTCTGTGTTTCATCGCCAATAAGAAGGTCCAAGGGATACAGTAAACCTGAAGTGAAGCATCGGAATCTAAAACTGGACTCACAGGAGAGGTTCAAATCATAGAAATTTAGAGTGTCAGTCCTCTTGTACATAAGACGGCACTGCGACTTTTGTATTAAATTCGAATGCAAGTTCTGTGTTTCATCGCGAATAAGAAGGTCCAAGGGATACAGTAAACCTGAAGTGAAGCATCGGAATCTAAAACTGGACTCACAGGAGAGGTTAAAATCATAGAAAGTTAGAGTGTCAGTTTTCTTGTACTTAGGTCGGCATTGTACCTTTTCTATTAAATTCGGATGCAATTTCTGTGTTTCATCGTCAATAAGAAGATCCAAGGGATACAGTAAACCTGAAGTGAAGCATCGGAATCGAAAACTGGACTCACAGGAGAGGTTCAAATCATAGAAAGTGAGAGAGTCAGTCCGCTTGTACTTAAGTCAGCATTGTGAATTTTGTATTAAAATCGGATGCAATTTCTGTGTTTCATCAAGAAGGTCCAAGGGATACAGTAAACCTGAAGTGAAGCATCGGAATCTAAAACTGGACTCACAGGAGAGGTTCAAATCATAGAAAGTTAGAGTGTCAGTCCTCTTGTAGTAAAGTCGGCATTGTGACTTTTGTAATAAATTCGGATGCAATCTCTGTGTTTCATCGTCAATAAGAAGGTCCAAGGGATACAGTAAACCTGAAGTGAAGCATCGGAATCTAAAACTGGACTCACAGGAGAGGTTCAAATCATAGAATGTGAGAATGTCAGTCCGCTTGTACTTAAGTCGGCATTGTGACTTTTGTATTAAATTCGAATGCAATTTCTGTGTTTCATCGTCAATAAGAAGGTCCAAGGGATACAGTAAACCTGAAGTGTAGCATCGGAATCGAAAACTGGACTCATAGGAGAGGTTCAAATCATAGAAAGTTAGAGTGTCAGTCCTCTTGTAGTAAAGACGGCATTGTGACTTTTGTATTAAATTCGGATGCAATGTCTGTGTTTCATCGTCAATAAGAAGGTCCAAGGGAAACAGTAAACCTGAAGTGAAGCATCGGGATCTAAAACTGGACTCAAAGGAGAGGTTCAAATCATAGAAATTTAGAGTGTCAGTCCTCTTGTACATAAGACGGCATTGCGAATTTTGTATTAAATTCGAATGCAATTTCTGTGTTTCATCGCCAATAAGAAGGTCCAAGGGATACAGTAAACCTGTAGTGAAGCATCGGAATCTAAACCTGGACTCACAGGAGAGGTTAAAATCATAGAAAGTTAGAGTGTCAGTTTTCTTGTACTTAGGTCGGCATTGTACCTTTTCTATTAAATTCGGATGCAATTTCTGTGTTTCATCGGCAATAAGAAGATCCAAGGGATACAGTAAACCTGAAGTGAAGCATCGGAATCGAAAACTGGACTCACAGGAGAGTTTCAAATCATAGAAAGTGAGAGAATCAGTCCGCTTGTACTTAAGTCGGCATTGTGAATTTTGTATTAAATTCGGATGCAATTTCTGTGTTTCATCAAGAAGGTCCAAGGGATACAGTAAACCTGAAGTGAAGCATCGGAATCTAAAACTGGACTCACAGGAGAGGTTCAAATCATAGAAAGTTAGAGTGTCAGTCCTCTTGTAGTAAAGTCGGCATTGTGACTTTTGTAATAAATTCGGATGCAATTTCTGTGTTTCATCGTCAATAAGAAGGTCCAAGGGATACAGTAAACCTGAAGTGAAGCATCGGAATCTAAAACTGGACTCACAGGAGAGGTTCAAATCAAAGAATGTGAGAATGTCAGTCCGCTTGTACTTAAGTCGGCATTGTGACTTTTGTATTAAATTCGAATGCAATTTCTGTGCTTCATCGTCAATAAAAAGGTCCAAGGGATACAGTAAACCTGAAGTGAAGCATCGGAATCGAAAACTGGACTTACTGGAGAGGTTCAAATCATAGAAAGTTAGAGTGTCAGTCCTCTTGTACTTAAGTCGGCATTGTGACCTTTGTATTAAATTCGTTTGCTATTTCTGTGTTTCATCGTCAATAAGAAGGTCCAAGGGATACAGTAAACCTGAAGTGAAGCATCGGAACCTAAAACTGGACTCGCAGGAGAGGTTCAAATCATAGAAAGTTAGAGTGTCAGTCCTTTTGTACTTAAGTCGGCATTATGCCTTTTGTATTAAATTCGGATGCAATTTCTGTGCTTCATCGTCAATAAGAAGGTCCAAGGGAGACAGTAAAGCTGAAGTGAAGCATCGGAATCTAAAACTGGACTCACAGGAAAGGTTCAAATCATAGAATGTGAGAGTGTCAGTCCGCTTGTACTTAAGTCGCAATTGTGACCTTTGTATTGAATTCGGATGCAATTTCTGTGTTTCATCGTCAATAAGAAGGTCCAAGGGATACAGTAAACCTGAAGTGAAGCATCGGAATCTAAAACTGGAATCACAGGAAAGGTTCAAATCATAGAAAGTTAGAGTGTCAGTCCTCTTGTACTTAAGTCGGCATTGTGACCTTTGTATTGAATTCGGATGCAATTTCTGTGTTTCATCGTCAATAAGAAGGTCCAAGGGATACAGTAAACCTGAAGTGAAGCATCGGAACCTAAAACTGGACTCGCAGGAGAGGTTCAAATCATAGAAATTTAGAGTGTCAGTCCTCTGGTACTTAAGTCGGCATTGTGCCTTTTGTATTAAATTCGGATGCAATTTCTGTGTTTCATCGTCAATAAGAAGGTCCAAGGGATACAGTAAACCTGAAGTAAAGCATCGGAATCTAAAACTAAACTCACAGGAGAGGTTCAAATCATGGAAAGTTAGAGCGTCAGTCCTCTTGTACTTAAGTCGGCATTGTGAATTTTGTATTAAATTCGGATGCAATTTCTGTGTTTCATCCTCAATAAGAAGGTCCAAGGGATACAGTAAACCTGAAGTGAAGCATCGGAATCTAAAAGTGGACTCACAGGAGAGGTTCAAATCATAGAAAGTTAGAGTGTCAGTCCTCTTGTAGTAAAATCGGCATTGTGACTTTTGTATTAAATTCGGATGCAATTTCTGTGTTTCATCGTCAATAAGAAGGTCCAAGGGATACAGTAAACCTGAAGTGAAGCATCGGAATCTAAAACTGGAATCACAGGAAAGGTTCAAATCATAGAAAGTTAGAGTGTCAGTCCTCTTGTACTTAAGTCGGCATTGTGACCTTTGTATTGAATTCGGATGCAATTTCTGTGTTTCATCGTCAATAAGAAGGTCCAAGGGATACAGTAAACCTGAAGTGAAGCATCGGAACCTAAAACTGGACTCGCAGGAGAGGTTTAAATCATAGAAAGTTAGAGTGTCAGTCCTCTTGTACTTAAGTCGGCATTGTGCCTTTTGGATTAAATTCGGATGCAATTTCTGTGTTTCATCGTCAATAAGAAGGTCCAAGGGACACAGTAAACCTGAAGTGAAGCATCGGAATCTAAAACTGGACTCACAGGAGAGGTTCAAATCATAGAATGTGAGAGTGTCAGTCCGCATGTACTTAAGTCGGCATTGTGACTTTTCTATTAAATTCGGATGCAATTTCTGTGATTCATCGTCAATAAGAAAGTCCAAGGGATACAGTAAACCTGAAGTGAAGCATCGGAATCTAAAGCTGGACTCACAGGAGGGGTTCAAATCATAGAA
This sequence comes from Schistocerca americana, assembly GCF_021461395.2. NCBI lineage: Eukaryota > Metazoa > Arthropoda > Insecta > Orthoptera > Acrididae > Schistocerca > Schistocerca americana. The sequence goes on from NC_060128.1 coordinate 72,899,677, forward strand.
AGTGAGAGTGTCATTCCGCTTGTACTTAAGTCGGCATTGTGAATTTTGTATTAAATTCGGATGCAATTTCTGTGTATCATCCCCAATAAGAAGGTCCAAGGGATACAGTAAACCTGAAGTGAAGCATCGGAATCTAAAAGTGGACTCACAGGAGAGGTTCAAATCATAGAAAGTTAGAGTGTCAGTCCTCTTGTAGTAAAGTCGGCATTGTGACTTTTGTATTAAATTCGGATGCAATTTCTGTGTTTCATCGTCAATAAGAAGGTCCAAGGGATACAGTAAACCTGAAGTGAAGCATCGGAATCGAAAACTGGACTCACAGGAGAGGTTCAAATCATAGAAAGTGAGAGTGTCAGTCCGCTTGTATTTAAGTCGGCATTGTGACTATTGTATTAAATTCGGATGCAATATCTTTGTTTCATCGTCAATAAGAAGGTCCAAGGGATACAGTAAACCTGAAGTGAAGCATTGGAATCTAAAACTGGACTCACAGGAGAGGTTCAAATCACAGAAAGTGAGAGTGTCAGTCCGCATGTACTTAAGTCGGCATTGTGACTTTTCTATTAAATTCGGATGCAATTTCTGTGATTCATCGTCAATAAGAAGGTCCAAGGGATACAGTAAACCTGAAGTGAAGCATCGGAATCTAAAGCTGGACTCACAGGAGGGGTTCAAATCATAGAAAGTGAGAGTGTCATTCCGCTTGTACTTAAGTCGGCATTGTGAATTTTGTATTAAATTCGGATGCAATTTCTGTGTATCATCCCCAATAAGAAGGTCCAAGGGATACAGTAAACCTGAAGTGAAGCATCGGAATCTAAAAGTGGACTCACAGGAGAGGTTCAAATCATAGAAAGTTAGAGTGTCAGTCCTCTTGTAGTAAAGTCGGCATTGTGACTTTTGTATTAAATTCGGATGCAATTTCTGTGTTTCATCGTCAATAAGAAGGTCCAAGGGATACAGTAAACCTGAAGTGAAGCATCGGAATCGAAAACTGGACTCACAGGAGAGGTTCAAATCATAGAAAGTGAGAGTGTCAGTCCGCTTGTATTTAAGTCGGCATTGTGACTATTGTATTAAATTCGGATGCAATATCTTTGTTTCATCGTCAATAAGAAGGTCCAAGGGATACAGTAAACCTGAAGTGAAGCATTGGAATCTAAAACTGGACTCACAGGAGAGGTTCAAATCACAGAAAGTTAGAGTGTCAGTCTTCTTGTACTTAAGTCGGCATTGTGCCTTTTGTATTAAATTCGAATGCAATTTCTGTGTTTCATCGTTAATAAGAAGGTCCAAGGGATACAGCAAACCTGAAGTGAAGCATCGGAATCTAAAACTGGACTCACAGGAGAGGTTCAAATCATAGAAAGTTAGAGTGTCAGTCCTCTTGTAGTAAAGACAGCATTGTGACTTTTGTATTAAATTCGGATGCAATTTCTGTGTTTCATCGTCAATAAGAAGGTCCAAGGGAAATAGTAAACCTGAAGTGAAGCATCGGAATCAAAAACTGGACTCACAGGAGAGGTTCAAATCATAGAAAGTTAGAGTGTCAGTCCTCTTGTACATAAGTCGGCATTGTGACTTTTGTATTAAATTCGGATGCAATTTCTGTGTTTCATCGTCAATAAGTAGGTCCAAGGGATACAGTAAACCTGAAGTGAAGCATCGGAACCAAAAACTCTACTCGCAGGAGAGGTTAAAATCATAGAAAGTTAGAGTGTCAGTCTTCTTGTACTTAGGTCGGCATTGTGCCATTTCTATTAAATTCGGATGCAATTTCTGTGTTTCATCGTCAATAAGAAGGTCCAAGGGATACAGTAAACCTGAAGTGAAGCATCCGAATCGAAAACTGGACTCACAGGAGAGGTTCAAATCACAGAAAGTTAGAGTGTCAGTCCGCTTGTACTTAAGTCGGCATTGTGAATTTTGTATTAAATTCGGATGCAATTTCTGTGCATCATCGTCAATAAGAAGGACCAAGGGATACAGAGAACCTGAAGTGAAGCATCGGAATTGAAAACTGGACTCACAGGAAAGGTTCAAATCATAGAAAGTCACAGTGTCAGTCCTCTTGTAGTAAAGACGTCATTGTGACTTTTGTATTAGATTTGGATGCAATTTCTGTGTTTCATCGTCAATAAGAAGGTCCAAGGGAAACAGTAAACCTGAAGTGAAGCATCGGAATCTAAAACTGGACTCACAGGAGAGGTTCAAATCATAGAAAGTTAGAGTGTCAGTCCTCTTGTACATAAGTCGGCATTGTGACCTTTGTATTAAATTCGGATGCAATTTCTGTGTTTCATCGTCAATAAGAAGGTCCAAGGGATACAGTAAACCTGAAGTGTAGCATCGGCATCTAAAACTGGACTCACAGGAGAGGTTAAAATCATAGAAAGTTAGAGTGTCAGTTTTCTTGTACTTAGGTTGGCATTGTACCTTTTCTATTAAATTCGGATGCAATTTCTGTGTTTCATCGTCAATAAGAAGATCCAAGGGATACATTAAACCTGAAGTGAAGCATCGGAATCGAAAACTGGACTCACAAGAAGAGGTTCCAATCATAGAAAGTGAGAGTGTCAGTCCGCTTGTACTTAAGTCGGCATTGTGAATTTTGTATTAAATTCGGATGCAATTTCTGTGTTTCATCAAGAAGGTCCAAGGGATACAGTAAACCTGGAGTGAAGCATCGGAATCTAAAACTGGAATCACAGGAAAGGTTCAAATCATAGAAAGTTAGAGTGTCAGTCCTCTTGTACTTAAGTCAGCATTGTGACCTTTGTATTGAATTCGGATGCAATTTCTGTGTTTCATCGTCAATAAGAAGGTCCAAGGGATACAGTAAACCTGAAGTGAAGCATCGGAACCTAAAACTGGACTGGCAGGAGAGGTTCAAATCATAGAAAGTTAGAGTGTCAGTCCTCTTGTACTTAAGTCGGCATTGTGCCTTTTGTATTAAATTCGGATGCAATTTCTGTGTTTCATCGTCAATAAGAAGATCCAAGGGATACATTAAACCTGAAGTGAAGCATCGGAATCGAAAACTGGACTCACAGGAGAGGTTCAAATCATAGAAAGTGAGAGTGTCAGTCCGCTTGTACTTAAGTCGGCATTGTGAATTTTGTATTAAATTCGGATGCAATTTCTGTGTTTCATCAAGAAGGTCCAAGGGATACAGTAAACCTGGAGCGAAGCATCGGAATCTAAAACTGGAATCACAGGAAAGGTTCAAATCATAGAAAGTTAGAGTGTGAGTCCTCTTGTACTTAAGTCGGCATTGTGACCTTTGTATTGAATTCGGATGCAATTTCTGTGTTTCATCGTCAATAAGAAGGTCCAAGGGATACAGTAAACCTGAAGTGAAGCATCGGAACCTAAAACTGGACTGGCAGGAGAGGATCAAATCATAGAAAGTTAGAGTGTCAGTCCTCTTGTACTTAAGTCGGCATTGTGCCTTTTGTATTAAATTCGGATGCAATTTCTGTGTTTCATCGTCAATAAGAAGGTCCAAGGGATACAGTAAACCTGAAGTAAAGCATCGGAATCTATAACTAAACTCACAGGAGAGGTTCAAATCATGGAAAGTTAGAGTGTCAGTCCTCTTGTACTTAAGTCGGCATTGTGAATTTTGTATTAAATTCGGATGCAATTTCTGTGTTTCATCGTCAATAAGAAGGTCCAAGGGATACAGTAAACCTGAAGTGAAGCATCGGAATCTAAAACTGGACTCACAGGAGAGGTTAAAATCATAGAAAGTTAGAGTGTCAGTCTTCTTGTACTTAGGTCGGCATTGTACTATTTCTACTAAATTCGGATGCAATTTCTGTGTTTCATCGTCAATAAGAAGGTCCAAGGGATACAGTAAACCTGAAGTGAAGCATTGGAATCTAAAACTGGACTCACAGGAGAGGTTCAAATCACAGAAAGTTAGAGTGTCAGTCTTCTTGTACTTAAATCGGCATTGTGCGTTCTGTATTAAATTCGAATGCAATTTCTGTGTTTCATCGTTAATAAGATGGTCCAAGGGATACAGTAAACCTGAAGTGAAGCATAGGAATCTAAAACTGGACTCACAGGAGAGGTTCAAATCATAGAAAATTAGAGTGCCAGTCCTCTTAAACTTAAGTCGGCATTGTGACTTTTGTATTAAATTCGGATGCAATTTCTGTGTTTCATCGTCAATAAGAAGGTCCAAGGGATACAGTAAACCTGAAGGGAAGTATCGGAATCTAAAACTGGACTCACAGGAGGGGTTCAAATCATAGAAAGTGAGAGTGTCAGTCCGCTTGTGCTTAAGTCGGCATTGTGAATTTTGTATTAAATTCGGATGCAATTTCTGTGTTTCATCGTCATTGAGAAGGTCCAAGGGATACAGTAAACCTGAAGTGAAGCATCGGAACCAAAAACTCTACTCGCAGGAGAGGTTCAAATCATAGAAAGTTAGAGTGTCAGTCATCTTGTATTTAAGTCGGCATTGTGCCATTTGTATTAAATTCGGATGCAATTTCTGTGTTTCATCGTCAATAAGAAGGTCCAAGGGACACAGTAAACCTGAAGTGACGCATCGGAATCTAATACTGGACTCACAGGAGAGGTTCAAATCATAGAAAGTTAGAGTGTCAGTCCTCTTGTACCTAAGTCGGCATTTTGCCTTTTGTATTAAATTCGGATGCAATTTCTGTGCTTCATCGTCAATAGGATGGTCCAAGGTATACAGTAAACTTGAAGTGAAGCATCGGAATCTAAAACTGGACTCACAGGAAAGGTTAAAATCATAGAAAGTTAGAGTGTCAGTCTTCTTGTACTTAGGTCGTCATTGTACCTTTTCTATTAAATTCGGATGCAATTTCTATGTTTCATCGTCAATAAGAAGGTCCAAGGGAGACAGTAAACCTGAAGTGAGGAATCGGAATCGAAAACTGGACTCACAGGAGAGGTTCAAATTATAGAAAGTGAGAGTGTCAGTCCGGTTGTACTTTTGTCGGCATTGTGACTTTTGTATTAAATTCGGATGCAATTTCTGTGTTTCATTGTCAATAAGAAGGTCCAAGGGATACAGTAAACCTGAAGTGAAGCATCGTAATCTAAAACTGGACTCACAGGAGAGGTTCAAACCACAGAAAGTTAGAGTGTCAGTCCTCTTGTACTTAAGTCGGCACTGTGACTTTTGTATTAAATTCGGATGCAATTTCAGTGTTTCATCGTCAATAAGAAGGTCCAAGGGATACAGTAAACCTGAAGTGAAGCTTCGGAATCTAAAGCTGGACTCACAGGAGGGGTTCAAATCATAGAAAGTGAGAGTGTCAGTCCGCTTGTACTTAAGTTGCCATTGTGCATTTTGTATTAAATTCGGATGCAATTTCTGTGTTTCATCGTCAATAAGAAGGTCCAAGGGATACAGTAAACCTGAAGTGAAGCATCGGAATCTAAAACTGGTCTCACAGGAGAGGTTCAAATCATGGAAAGTTAGAGTGTCAGTCCTCTTGTACTTAAGTCGGCATTGTGACTTTTGTATTGAATTCGGATGCAATTTCTGTGTTTCATCGTCAATAAGAAGGTCCAAGGGATACAGTAAACCTGAAGTGAAGCATCGGAATCTAAAACTGGACTCACAGGAGATGTTAAAATCATAGAAAGTTAGAGTGTCAGTCTTCTTGTACTTAGGTCGTCATTGTACCTTTTCTATTAAATTCGGATGCAATTTCTGTGTTTCATCGTCAATAAGAAGGTCCAAGGGATACAGTAAACCTGAAGTGAAGCATCGGAATCTAAAACTGGACTCACAGGAGAGGTTCAAATCATAGAAAGTTAGAGTGTCAGTCCTCTTGTAGTAAAGTCGGTATTGAGACTTTTGTATTAAATTCGGATGCAATTTCTGTGTTTCATCGTCAATAAGAAGGTCCAAGGGAAATAGTAAACATGAAGTGAAGCATCGGAATCTAAAACTGGACTCACAGGAGAGGTTCAAATCATAGAAGGTTAGAGTGTCAGTCCTCTTGTACTTGAGTCGGCATTGTGACCTTTGTATTAAATTCGGTTGCAATTTCTGTGTTTCATCGTCAATAAGAATGTCCAAGGGATACAGTAAACCTGAAGTGAAGCATCGGAACCTAAAACTGGACTCGCAGGAGAGGTTCAAATCATAGAAAGTTAGAGTGTCAGTCCTCTTGTACTTAAGTCGGCATTATGCCTTTTGTATTAAATTCGGATGCAATTTCTGTGCTTCATCGTCAATAAGATGGTCCAAGGTGTACAGTAAACCTGAAGCGAAGCATCGGAATGTAAAACTGGACTCACAGGAGAGATTCAACTCATAGAAAGTTAGAGTGTCAGTCCTCTTGTACTTAAGTCAACATTGTGACCTTTGTATTAAATTCGGTTGCAATTTCTGTGTTTCATCGTCAATAAGAAGGTCCAAGGGATACAGTAAATCTGAAGTGAAGCATCGGAATCTAAAACTGGACTCACAGGAGAGGTTCAACTCATAGAAAGTTAGAGTGTCAGTCCTCTTGTACTTAAGTCGGCATTGTGACTTTTGTATTAAATTCGGATGCAATTTCTGTGTTTCATCGTCAATAAGAAGGTCCAAGGGATACAGTAAACCTGAAGTGAAGCATCGGAATCTAAAACTGCACTCACAGGAGAGGTTAAAATCATAGAAAGTTAGAGTGTCAGTCTTCTTGTACTTAGGTCGGCATTGTACTATTTCTACTAATTTCGGATGCAATTTCTGTGTTTCATCGTCAATAAGAAGGTCCAAGGGATACAAAAAACCTGAAGTGAAGCATTGGAATCAAAAACTGGACTCACAGGAGAGCTTCAAATCACAGAAAGTTAGAGTGTCAGTCTTCTTGTACTTAAGTCGGCATTGTCCCTTTTGTATTAAATTCGAATGCAATTTCTGTGTTTCATCGTTAATAAGAAGGTCCAAGGGATACAGTAAACCTGAAGTGAAGCATCGGAATCTAAAACTGGACTCACAGGAGAGGTTCAAATCATAGAAAGTTAGAGTGTCAGTCCTCTTGTAGTAAAGACAGCATTGTGACTTTTGTATTAAATTCGGATGCAATTTCTGTGTTTCATCGTCAATAAGTAGGTCCAAGGGAAATAGTAAACCTGAAGTGAAGCATCGGAATCTAAAACTGGACTCACAGGAGAGGTTCAAATCATAGAAAGTTAGAGTGTCAGTCCTCTTGTACATAAGTCGGCATTGTGACCTTTGTATTAAATTCGGATGCAATTTCTGTGTTTCATCGTCAATAAGAAGGTCCAAGGGATACAGTAAACCTGAAGTGAAGCATCGGAACCCAAAACTCTACTCGCAGGAGAGGTTAAAATCATAGAAAGTTAGAGTGTCAGTCTTCTTGTACTTAGGTCGGCATTGTGCCATTTGTATTAAATTCATATGCAATTTCTGTGTTTCATCGTCAATAAGAAGGTCCAAGGGATACAGTATCCCTGAAGTGAAGCATCGGAATCTAAAACTGGACTCACAGGAGAGGTTAAAATCATAGAAAGTTAGAGTGTCAGTTTTCTTGTACTTAGGTTGGCATTGTACCTTTTCTATTAAATTCGGATGCAATTTCTGTGTTTCATCGTCAATAAGAAGATCCAAGGGATACAGTAAACCTGAAGTGAAGCATCGGAATCGAAAACTGGACTCACAGGAGAGGTTCAAATCATAGAAAGTGAGAGTGTCAGTCCGCTTGTACTTAAGTCGGCATTGTGAATTTTGTATTAAATTCGGATGCAATTGCTGTGTTTCATCAAGAAGGTCCAAGGGATACAGTAAACCTGAAGTGAAGCATCGGAATCTAAAACTGGAATCACAGGAAAGGTTCAAATCATAGTAAGTTAGAGTGTCAGTCCTCTTGTAATTAAGTCGGCATTGTGACCTTTGTATTGAATTCGGATGCAATTTCTGTGTTTCATCGTCAATAAGAAGGTCCAAGGGATACAGTAAACCTGAAGTGAAGCATCGGAACCTAAAACTGGACTGGCAGGAGAGGTTCAAATCATAGAAAGTTAGAGTGTCAGTCCTCTTGTACTTAAGTCGGCATTGTGCCTTTTGTATTAAATTCGGATGCAATTTCTGTGTTTCATCGTCAATAAGAAGATGCAAGGGATACATTAAACCTGAAGTGAAGCATCGGAATCGAAAACTGGACTCACAGGAGAGGTTCAAATCATAGAAAGTGAGAGTGTCAGTCCGCTTGTACTTAAGTCGGCATTGTGAATTTTGTATTAAATTCGGATGCAATTTCTGTGTTTCATCAAGAAGGTCCAAGGGATACAGTAAACCTGGAGTGAAGCATCGAAATCTAAAACTGGAATCACAGGAAAGGTTCAAATCATAGAAAGTTAGAGTGTGAGTCCTCTTGTACTTAAGTCGGCATTGTGAACTTTGTATTGAATTCGGATGCAATTTCTGTGTTTCATCGTCAATAAGAAGGTCCAAAAGATACAGTAAACCTGAAGTGAAGCATCGGAACCTAAAACTGGACTGGCAGGAGAGGTTCAAATCATAGAAAGTTAGAGTGTCAGTCCTCTTGTACTTAAATCGGCATTGTGCCTTTTGTATTAAATTCGGATGCAATTTCTGTGTTTCATCGTCAATAAGAAGGTCCAAGGGATACAGTAAACCTGAAGTAAAGCATCGGAATCTATAACTAAACTCACAGGAGAGGTTCAAATCATGGAAAGTTAGAGTGTCAGTCCTCTTGTACTTAAGTCGGCATTGTGAATTTTGTATTAAATTCGGATGCAATTTCTGTGTTTCATCGTCAATAAGAAGGTCCAAGGGATACAGTAAACCTGAAGTGAAGCATCGGAATCTAAAACTGGACTCACAGGAGAGGTTAAAATCATAGAAAGTTAGAGTGTCAGTCTTCTTGTACTTAGGTCGGCATTGTACTATTTCTACTAAATTCGGATGCAATTTCTGTGTTTCATCGTCAATAAGAAGGTCCAAGGGATACAGTAAACCTGAAGTGAAGCATTGGAATCTAAAACTGGACTCACAGGAGAGGTTCAAATCACAGAAAGTTAGAGTGTCAGTCTTCTTGTACTTAAATCGGCATTGTGCGTTCTGTATTAAATTCGAATGCAATTTCTGTGTTTCATCGTTAATAAGATGGTCCAAGGGATACAGTAAACCTGAAGTGAAGCATAGGAATCTAAAACTGGACTCACAGGAGAGGTTCAAATCATAGAAAATTAGAGTGCCAGTCCTCTTGTACTTAAGTCGGCATTGTGACTTTTGTATTAAATTCGGATGCAATTTCTGTGTTTCATCGTCAATAAGAAGGTCCAAGGGATACAGTAAACCTGAAGGGAAGTATCGGAATCTAAAACTGGACTCACAGGAGGGGTTTAAATCATAGAAAGTGAGAGTGTCAGTCCGCTTGTACTTAAGTCGGCATTGTGAATTTTGTATTAAATTCGGATGCAATTTCTGTGTTTCATCGTCATTAAGAAGGTCCAAGGGATACAGTAAACCTGAAGTGAAGCATCGGAACCAAAAACTCTACTCGCAGGAGAGGTTCAAATCATAGAAAGTTAGAGTGTCAGTCATCTTGTATTTAAGTCGGCATTGTGCCATTTGTATTAAATTCGGATGCAATTTCTGTGTTTCATCGTCAATAAGAAGGTCCAAGGGATACAGTAAACCTGAAGTGACGCATCGGAATCTAATACTGGACTCACAGGAGAGGTTCAAATCATAGAAAGTTAGAGTGTCAGTCCTCTTGTACCTAAGTCGGCATTTTGCCTTTTGTATTAAATTCGGATGCAATTTCTGTGCTTCATCGTCAATAGGATGGTCCAAGGTATACAGTAAACTTGAAGTGAAGCATCGGAATCTAAAACTGGACTCACAGGAAAGGTTAAAATCATAGAAAGTTAGAGTGTCAGTCTTCTTGTACTTAGGTCGTCATTGTACCTTTTCTATTAAATTCGGATGCAATTTCTATGTTTCATCGTCAATAAGAAGGTCGAAGGGAGACAGTAAACCTGAAGTGAGGAATCGGAATCGAAAACTGGACTCACAGGAGAGGTTCAAATTATAGAAAGTGAGAGTGTCAGTCCGCTTGTACTTTTGTCGGCATTGTGACTTTTGTATTAAATTCGGATGCAATTTCTGTGTTTCATTGTCAATAAGAAGGTCCAAGGGATACAGTAAACCTGAAGTGAAGCATCGTAATCTAAAACTGGACTCACAGGAGAGGTTCAAATCACAGAAAGTTAGAGTGTCAGTCCTCTTGTACTTAAGTCGGCACTGTGACTTTTGTATTAAATTCGGATGCAATTTCAGTGTTTCATCGTCAATAAGAAGGTCCAAGGGATACAGTAAACCTGAAGTGAAGCTTCGGAATCTAAAGCTGGACTCACAGGAGGGGTTCAAATCATAGAAAGTGAGAGTGTCATTCCGCTTGTACTTAAGTTGCCATTGTGCATTTTGTATTAAATTCGGATGCAATTTCTGTGTTTCATCGTCAATAAGAAGGTCCAAGGGATACAGTAAACCTGAAGTGAAGCATCGGAATCTAAAACTGGTCTCACAGGAGAGGTTCAAATCATGGAAAGTTAGAGTGTCAGTCCTCTTGTACTTAAGTCGGCATTGTGACTTTTGTATTGAATTCGGATGCAATTTCTGTGTTTCATCGTCAATAAGAAGGTCCAAGGGATACAGTAAACCTGAAGTGAAGCATCGGAATCTAAAACTGGACTCACAGGAGATGTTAAAATCATAGAAAGTTAGAGTGTCAGTCTTCTTGTACTTAGGTCGTCATTGTACCTTTTCTATTATATTCGGATGCAATTTCTGTGTTTCATCGTCAATAAGAAGGTCCAAGGGATACAGTAAACCTGAAGTGAAGCATCGGAATCTCAAACTGGACTCACAGGAGAGGTTCAAATCATAGAAAGTTAGAGTGTCAGTCCTCTTGTAGTAAAGTCGGCATTGAGACTTTTGTATTAAATTCGGATGCAATTTCTGTGTTTCATCGTCAATAAGAAGGTCCAAGGGAAATAGTAAACCTGAAGTGAAGCATCGGAATCTAAAACTGGACTCACAGGAGAGGTTCAAATCATAGAAGGTTAGAGTGTCAGTCCTCTTGTACTTGAGTCGGCATTGTGACCTTTATATTAAATTCGGTTGCAATTTCTGTGTTTCATCGTCAATAAGAAGGTCCAAGGGATACAGTAAACCTGAAGTGAAGCATCGGAACCTAAAACTGGACTCGCAGGAGAGGTTCAAATCATAGAAAGTTAGAGTGTCAGTCCTCTTGTACTTAAGTCGGCATTATGCCTTTTGTATTAAATTCGGATGCAATTTCTGTGCTTCATCGTCAATAAGATGGTCCAAGGTGTACAGTAAACCTGAAGTGAAGCATCGGAATGTAAAACTGGACTCACAGGAGAGGTTCAACTCATAGAAAGTTAGAGTGTCAGTCCTCTTGTACTTAAGTCAACATTGTGACCTTTGTATTAAATTCGGTTGCAATTTCTGTGTTTCATCGTCAATAAGAAGGTCCAAGGGATACAGTAAATCTGAAGTGAAGCATCGGAATGTAAAACTGGACTCGCAGGAGAGGTTCAACTCATAGAAAGTTAGAGTGTCAGTCCTCTTGTACTTAAGTCGGCATTGTGACTTTTGTATTAAATTCGGATGCAATTTCTGTGTTTCATCGTCAATAAGAAGGTCCAAGGGATACAGTAAACCTGAAGTGAAGCATCGGAATCTAAAACTGGACTCACAGGAGAGGTTAAAATCATAGAAAGTTAGAGTGTCAGTCTTCTTGTACTTAGGTCGGCATTGTACTATTTCTACTAATTTCGGATGCAATTTCTGTGTTTCATCGTCAATAAGAAGGTCCAAGGGATACAAAAAACCTGAAGTGAAGCATTGGAATCTAAAACTGGACTCACAGGAGAGGTTCAAATCACAGAAAGTTAGAGTGTCAGTCTTCTTGTTCTTAAGTCGGCATTGTCCCTTTTGTATTAAATTCGAATGCAATTTCTGTGTTTCATCGTTAATAAGAAGGTCCAAGGGATACAGTAAACCTGAAGTGAAGCATCGGAATCTAAAACTGGACTCACAGGAGAGGTTCAAATCATAGAAAGTTAGAGTGTCAGTCCTTTTGTAGTAAAGACAGCATTGTGACTTTTGTATTAAATTCGGATGCAATTTCTGTGTTTCATCGTCAATAAGTAGGTCCAAGGGAAATAGTAAACCTGAAGTGAAGCATCGGAATCTAAAACTGGACTCACAGGAGAGGTTCAAATCATAGAAAGTTAGAGTGTCAGTCCTCTTGTACATAAGTCGGCATTGTGACCTTTGTATTAAATTCGGATGCAATTTCTGTGTTTCATCGTCAATAAGAAGGTCCAAGGGATACAGTAAACCTGAAGTGAAGCATCGGAACCCAAAACTCTACTCGCAGGAGAGGTTAAAATCATAGAAAGTTAGAGTGTCAGTCTTCTTGTACTTAGGTCGGCATTGTGCCATTTGTATTAAATTCATATGCAAATTCTGTGTTTCATCGTCAATAAGAAGGTCCAAGGGATACAGTAAACCTGAAGTGAAGCATCGGAATCTAAAACTGGACTCACAGGAGAGGTTAAATTCATAGAAAGTTAGAGTGTCAGTTTTCTTGTACTTAGGTTGGCATTGTACCTTTTCTATTAAATTCGGATGCAATTTCTGTGTTTCATCGTCAATAAGAAGATCCAAGGGATACAGTAAACCTGAAGTGAAGCATCGGAATCGAAAACTGGACTCACAGGAGAGGTTCAAATCATAGAAAGTGAGAGTGTCAGTCCGCTTGTACTTAAGTCGGCATTGTGAATTTTGTATTAAATTCGGATGCAATTTCTGTGTTTCATCAAGAAGGTCCAAGGGATACAGTAAACCTGAAGTGAAGCATCGGAATCTAAAACTGGAATCACAGGAAAGGTTCAAATCATAGTAAGTTAGAGTGTCAGTCCTCTTGTAATTAAGTCGGCATTGTGACCTTTGTATTGAATTCGGATGCAATTTCTGTGTTTCATCGTCAATAAGAAGGTCCAAGGGATACAGTAAACCTGAAGTGAAGCATCGGAACCTAAAACTGGACTGGCAGGAGAGGTTCAAATCATAGAAAGTTAGAGTGTCAGTCCTCTTGTACTTAAGTCGGCATTGTGCCTTTTGTATTAAATTCGGATGCAATTTCTGTGTTTCATCGTCAATAAGAAGGTCCAAGGGATACAGTAAACCTGAAGTAAAGCATCGGAATCTATAACTAAACTCACAGGAGAGGTTCAAATCATGGAAAGTTAGAGTGTCAGTCATCTTGTACTTAAGTCGGCATTGTGAATTTTGTATTAAATTCGGATGCAATTTCTGTGTTTCATCCTCAATAAGAAGGTCCAAGGGATACAGTAAACCTGAAGTGAAGCATCGGAATCTAAAACTGGACTCACAGGAGAGGTTACAATCATAGAAAGTTAGAGTGTCAGTCTTCTTGTACTTAGGTCGGCATTGTACCCTTTCCATTAAATTCGGATGCAATTTCTGTGTTTCATCGTCAATAAGAAGGTCCAAGGGAGACAGTAAACCTGACGTGAAGCATCAGAATCTAAAACTGGACTCACAGGAGAGGTTCAAATCATAGAATGTGAGAGTGTCAGTCCGCTTGTACTTAAGTCGGCATTGTGACTTTTGTATTAAATTCGGATGCAATTTCTGTGTTTCATCGTCAATAAGAAGGTCCAAGGGATACAGTAAACCTGAAGTGAAGCATCGGAATCTAAAACTGGACTCACAGCAGAGGTTAAAATCATAGAAAGTTAGAGTGTCAGTCTTCTTGTACTTAGGTCGGCATTGTACTATTTCTACTAAATTCGGATGCAATTTCTGTGTTTCATCGTCAATAGGAAGGTCCAAGGGATACAGTAAACCTGAAGTGAAGCATTGGAATCTAAAATTGGACTCACAGGAGAGGTTCAAATCACAGAAAGTTAGAGTGTCAGTCTTCTTGTACTTAAGTCGGCATTGTGCCTTTTGTGTTAAATTCGAATGCAATTTCTGTGTTTCATCGTTAATAAGATGGTCCAAGGGATACAGTAAACCTGAAGTGATGCATCGGAATCTAAATCTGGACTCACAGGAGAGGTTCAAATCATTAAAAGTTAGAGTGTCAGTCCTCTTGTACTTAAGTCGGCATTGTGACTTTTGTATTAAATTCGGATGCAATTTCTGTGTTTCATCGTCAATACGAAGGTCCAAGGGATACAGTAAACCTGAAGGGAAGTAACGGAATCTAAAACTGGACTCACAGGAGGGGTTCAAATCATAGAAAGTGAGAGTGTCAGTCCGCTTGTACTTAAGTCGGCATTGCGAATTTTGTATTAAATTCGGATGCAATTTCTGTGTTTCATCGTCATTAAGAAGGTCCAAGGGATACAGTAAACCTGAAGTGAAGCATCGGAACCAAAAACTCTACTCGCAGGAGAGGTTCAAATCATAGAAAGTTAGAGTGTCAGTCATCTTGTACTTAAGTCGGCATTGTGCCATTTGTATTAAATTCGGATGCAATTTCTGTGTTTCATCGTCAATAAGAAGGTCCAAGGGATACAGTAAACCTGAAGTGACGCATCGGAATCTAATACTGGACTCACAGGAGAGGTTCAAATCATAGAAAGTTAGAGTGTCAGTCCTCTTGTACCTAAGTCGGCATTTTGCCTTTTGTATTAAATTCGGATGCAATTTCTGTGCTTCATCGTCAATAGGATGGTCCAAGGTATACAGTAAACCTGAAGTGAAGCATCGGAATCTAAAACTGGACTCACAGGAAAGGTTAAAATCATAGAAAGTTAGAGTGTCAGTGTTCTTGTACTTAGGTCGGCATTGTACCTTTTCTGTTAAATTCGGATGCAATTTGTATGTTTCATCGTCAATAAGAAGGTCCAAGGGAGACAGTAAACCTGAAGTGAAGAATCGGAATCGAAAACTGGACTCACAGGAGAGGTTCAAATTATAGAAAGTGAGAGTGTCAGTCCGCTTGTACTTTTGTCGGCATTGTGACTTTTGTATTAAATTCGGATGCAATTTCTGTGTTTCATCGTCAATAAGAAGGTCCAAGGGATACAGTAAACCTGAAGTGAAGCATAGTAATCTAAAACTGGACTCACAGGAGAGGTTCAAATCACAGAAAGTTAGAGTGTCAGTCCTCTTGTACTTAAGTCGGCACTGTGACTTTTGAATTAAATTCGGATGCAATTTCAGTGTTTCATCGTCAATAAGAAGGTCCAAGGGATACAGTAAACCTGAAGTGAAGCTTCGGAATCTAAAGCTGGACTCACAGGAGGGGTTCAAATCATAGAAAGTGAGAGTGTCAGTCCGCTTGTACTTAAGTTGGCATTGTGCCTTTTGTATTAAATTCGGATGCAATTTCTGTGTTTCATCGTCAATAAGAAGGTCCAAGGGTTACAGTAAACCTGAAGTGACGCATCGGAATCTAAAACTGGACTCACAGGAGAGGTACAACTCATAGAAAGTTAGAGTGTCAGTCCTCTTGTACTTAAGTCGGCATTGTGCCTTTTGTATTAAATTCAGATGCAATTTCTGTGCTTCATCGTCAATAAGATGGTCCAAGGTATACAGTAAACCTGAAGTGAAGCATCGGAATCTAAAACTGGACTCACAGGAGAGGTTCAACTCATAGAAAGTTGGAGTGTCTGTCCCCTTGTACTTAAGTCGGCATTGTGCCTTTTGTATTTAATTCGGATGCAATATCTGAGTTTCATCGTCAATAAGAAGGTCCAAGGGATACATTAAACCTGAAGTGAAGCATCGGAATCTAAAACTGGACTCACAGGAGAGGTTCAAATCATAGAAAGTTAGAGTGTCAGTCTTCTTGTACTTAAGTCGGCATTGTGCCTTTTGTATTAAATTCGGATGCAATTTCTGTGTTTCATCGTTAATAAGAAGGTCCAAGGGATACAGTAAACCTGAGGTGAAGCATCGGAATCTAAAACTGGTCTCACAGGAGAGGTTCAAATCATGGAAAGTTAGAGTGTCAGTCCTCTTGTACTTAAGTCGGCATTGTGACTTTTGTATCGAATTCGGATGCAATTTCTGTGTTTCATCGTCAATAAGAAGGTCCAAGGGATACAGTAAACCTGAAGTGAAGCATCGGAATCTAAAACTGGACTCACAGGAGATGTTAAAATCATAGAAAGTTAGAGTGTCAGTCTTCTTGTACTTAGGTCGTCATTGTACCTTTTCTATTAAATTCGGATGCAATTTCTGTGTTTCATCGTCAATAAGAAGGTCCAAGGGATACAGTAAACCTGAAGTGAAGGATCGGAATCTAAAACTGGACTCACAGGAGAGGTTCAAATCATAGAAAGTTAGAGTGTCAGTCCTCTTGTAATAAAGTCGGCATTGTGACTTTTGTATTAAATTCGGATGCAATTTCTGTGTTTCATCGTCAATAAGAAGTTCCAAGGGAAATAGTAAACCTGAAGTGAAGCATCGGAATCTAAAACTGGACTCACAGGAGAGGTTCAAATCATAGAAGGTTAGAGTGTCAGTCCTCTTGTACTTAAGTCGGCATTGTGACCTTTGTATTAAATTCGGTTGCAATTTCTGTGTTTCATCGTCAATAAGAAGGTCCAAGGGATACAGTAAACCTGAAGTGAAGCATCGGAACCTAAAACTGGACTCGCAGGAGAGGTTCAAATCATAGAAAGTTAGAGTGTCAGTCCTCTTGTACTTAAGTCGGCATTATGCCTTTTGTATTAAATTCGGATGCAATTTCTGTGCTTCATCGTCAATAAGATGGTCCAAGGTATACAGTAAACCTGATGTGAAGCATCGGAATGTAAAACTGGACTCACAGGAGAGGTTCAACTCATAGAAAGTTAGAGTGTCAGTCCTCTTCTACTTAAGTCGGCATTGTGACTTTTGCATTAAATTCGGATGCAATTTCTGTGTTTCATCGTCAATAAGAAGGTCCAAGGGATACAGTAAACCTGAAGTGAACCATCGTAATCTAAAACTGGACTCACAGGAGAGGTTCAAATCACAGAAAGTTAGAGTGTCAGTCCTCTTGTACTTAAGTCGGCACTGTGACTTTTGTATTAAATTCGGATGCAATTTCAGTGTTTCATCGTCAATAAGAAGGTCCAAGGGATACAGTAAACCTGAAGTGAAGCTTCGGAATCTAAAGCTGGACTCACAGGAGGGGTTCAAATCATAGAAAGTGAGAGTGTCAGTCCGCTTGTACTTAAGTTGGCATTGTGCCTTTTGTATTAAATTCGGATGCAATTTCTGTGTCTCATCGTCAATAAGAAGGTCCAAGGGTTACAGTAAACCTGAAGTGACGCATCGGAATCTAAAACTGGACTCACAGGAGAGGTACAACTCATAGAAAGTTAGAGTGTCAGTCCTCTTGTACTTAAGTCGGCATTGTGCCTTTTGTATTAAATTCGGATGCAATTTCTGTGCTTCATCGTCAATAAGATGGTCCAAGGTATACAGTAAACCTGAAGTGAAGCATCGGAATCTAAAACTGGACTCACAGGAGATTTTCAACTCGTAGAAAGTTGGAGTGTCTGTCCCCTTGTACTTAAGTCGGCATTGTGCCTTTTGTATTAAATTCGGATGCAATTTCTGTGTTTCATCGTTAATAAGAAGGTCCAAGGGATACAGTAAACCTGAGGTGAAGCATCGGAATCTAAAACTGGTCTCACAGGAGAGGTTCAAATCATGGAAAGTTAGAGTGTCAGTCCTCTTGTACTTAAGTCGGCATTGTGACTTTTGTATTGAATTCGGATGCAATTTCTGTGTTTCATCGTCAATAAGAAGGTCCAAGGGATACAGTAAACCTGAAGTGAAGCATCGGAATCTAAAACTGGACTCACAGGAGATGTTAAAATCATAGAAAGTTAGAGTGTCAGTCTTCTTGTACTTAGGTCGTCATTGTACCTTTTCTATTAAATTCGGATGCAATTTCTGTGTTTCATCGTCAATAAGAAGGTCCAAGGGAAATAGTAAACCTGAAGCGAAGCATCGGAATCTAAAACTGGACTCACAGGAGAGGTTCAAATCATAGAAGGTTAGAGTGTCAGTCCTCTTGTACTTAAGTCGGCATTGTGACCTTTGTATTAAATTCGGTTGCAATTTCTGTGTTTCATCGTCAATAAGAAGGTCCAAGGGATACAGTAAACCTGAAGTGAAGCATCGGAACCGAAAACTGGACTCGCAGGAGAGGTTCAAATCACAGAAAGTTAGAGTGTCAGTCCTCTTGTACTTAAGTCGGCATTATGCCTTTGGTATTAAATTCGGATGCAATTTCTGTGCTTCATCGTCAATAAGATGGTCCAAGGTATACAGTAAACCTGATGTGAAGCATCGGAATGTAAAACTGGACTCACAGGAGAGGTTCAACTCATAGAAAGTTAGAGTGTCAGTCCTCTTGTACTTAAGTCGGCATTGTGACTTTTGTATTAAATTCGGATGCAATTTCTGTGTTTCATCGTCAATAAGAAGGTCCAAGGGATACAGTAAACCTGAAGTGAACCATCGTAATCTAAAACTGGACTCACAGGAGAGGTTCAAATCACAGAAAGTTAGAGTGTCAGTCCTCTTGTACTTAAGTCGGCACTGTGACTTTTGTATTAAATTCGGATGCAATTTCAGTGTTTCATCGTCAAAAAGAAGGTCCAAGGGATACAGTAAACCTGAAGTGAAGCTTCGGAATCTAAAGCTGGACTCACAGAAGGGGTTCAAATCATAGAAAGTGAGAGTGTCAGTCCGCTTGTACTTAAGTCGGCATTGTGCCTTTTGTATTAAACTCGGATGCAATTTCTGTGTTTCATCGTAAATAAGAAGGTACAAGGGATACAGTAAACCTGAAGTGAAACATCGGAATCTAAAACTGGTCTCACAGGAGAGGTTCAAATCATGGAAAGTTAGAGTGTCAGTCCTCTTGTACTCAAGTCGGCATTGTGACTTTTGTATTGAATTCGGATGCAATTTCTGTGTTTCATCGTCAATAAGAAGGTCCAAGGGATACAGTAAACCTGAAGTGAAGCATCGGAATCTAAAACTGGACTCACAGGAGATGTTAAAATCATAGAAAGTTAGAGTGTCAGTCTTCTTGTACTTAGGTCGTCATTGTACCTTTTCTATTCAATTCGGATGCAATTTCTGTGTTTCATCGTCAATAAGAAGGTCCAAGGGATACAGTAAACCTGAAGTGAAGCATTGGAATCTAAAACTGGACTCACAGGAGAGGTTCAAATCACGGAAAGAAAGAGTGTCAGTCTTCTTGTACTTAAGTCGGCATTGTGCCTTTTGTATTAAATTCGAAAGCAATTTCTGTGTTTCATCGTTAATAAGATGGTCCAAGGGATACAGTAAACCTGAAGTGAAGCATCGGAATCTAAAACTGGACTCACAGGAGAGGTTCAAATCATAGAAAATTAGAGTGTCAGTCCTCTTGTAGTAAAGTCGGCATTGTGACTTTTGTATTAAATTCGGATGCAATTTCTGTGTTTCATCGTCAATAAGAAGGTCCAAGGGAAATAGTAAACCTGAAGTGAAGCATCGGAATCTAAAACTGGACTCACAGGAGAGGTTCAAATCATAGAAAGTTAGAGTGTCAGTCCTCTTGTACTTAAGTCGGCATTATGCCTTTTGTATTAAATTCGGATGCAATTTCTGTGCTTCATTGTCAATTAGATGGTCCAAGGTATACACTAAACCTGAAGTGAAGCATCGGAATGTAAAACTGGACTCACAGGAGAGGTTCAACTCATAGAAAGTTAGAGTGTCAGTCCTCTTGTACTTAAGTCTGCATTGTGACTTTTGTATTAAATTCGAGTGCAATTTCTGTGTTTCATCGTCAATAAGAAGGTCCAAGGGATACAGTAAACCTGAAGTGAAGCATCGTAATCAAAAACTGGACTCACAGGAGAGGTTCAAATCACAGAAAGTTAGAGTGTCAGTCCTCTTGTACTTAAGTCGGCACTGTGACTTTTGTATTAAATTCGGATGCAATTTCAGTGTTTCATCGTCAATAAGAAGGTCCAAGGGATACAGTAAACCTGAAGTGAAGCTTCGGAATCTAAAGCTGGACTCACAGGAGGGGTTCAAATCATAGAAAGTGAGAGTGTCAGTCCGCTTGTACTTAAGTCGGCATTGTGCCTTTTGTATTAAATTCGGATGCAATTTCTGTGTTTCATCGTCAATAAGAAGGTCCAAGGGATACAGTAAACCTGAAGTGACGCATCGGAATCTAAAACTGGACTCACAGGAGAGGTACAACTCATAGAAAGTTAGAGTGTCAGTCCTCTTGTACTTAAGTCTGCATTGTGCCTTTTGTATTAAATTCGGATGCAATTTCTGTGCTTCATCGTCAATAAGATGGTCCAAGGTATACAGTAAACCTGAAGTGAAGCATCGGAATCTAAAACTGGACTCACAGGAGAGGTTCAAATCATTGAAAGTGAGAGTGTCAGTCCGCTTGTATTTATGTCGGCATTGTGACTATTGTATTAAATTCGGATGCAATATCTGAGTTTCATCGTCAATAAGAAGGTCCAAGGGATACATTAAACCTGAAGTGAAGCATCGGAATCTAAAACTGGACTCACAGGAGAGGTTCAAATCATAGAAAGTTAGAGTGTCAGTCTTCTTGTACTTAAGTCGGCATTGTGCCTTTTGTATTAAATTCGGATGCAATTTCTGTGTTTCATCGTCAATAAGAAGGTCCAAGGGATACAGTAAACCTGACGTGAAGCATCGTAATTTAAAACTGGACTCACAGGAGATGTTAAAATCATAGAAAGTTAGAGTGTCAGTCTTCTTGTACTTAGGTCGTCATTGTACCTTTTCTATTAAATTCGGATGCAATTGCTGTGTTTCATCGTCAATAAGAAGGTCCAAGGGATACAGTAAACCTGAAGTGAAGCATCGGAATCTAAAACTGGACTCACAGGAGAGGTTAAAATCATAGAAAGTTTGAGTGTCAGTCTTCTTGTACTTAGGTCGGCATTGTACTATTTCTACTAAATTCGGATGCAATTTCTGTGTTTCATCGTCTATAAGAAGGTCCAAGGGATACAGTAAACCTGAAGTGAAGCATCGGATTCGAAAACTGGACTCACAGGAGAGGTTCAAATCATAGAAAGTTAGAGTGTCAGTCCGCTTGTATTTAAGTCGGCATTGTGACTATTGTATTAAATTCGGATGCAATATCTGTGTTTCATCGTCAATAAGAAGGTCCAAGGGATACAGTAAACCTGAAGTGAAGCATTGGAATCTAAAACTGGACTCACAGGAGAGGTTCAAATCACAGAAAGTTAGAGTGTCAGTCTTCTTGTACTTAAGTCGGCATTGTGCCTATTGTATTAAATTCGAATGCAATTTCTGTGTTTCATCGTTAATAAGATGGTCCAAGGGATACAGTAAACCTGAAGTGAAGCATCGGAATCTAAAACTGGACTCACAGGAGAGGTTCAAATCATAGAAAGTTAGAGTGTCAGTCCTCTTGTACCTAAGTCGGCATTTGGCCTTTTGTATTAAATTCGGATGCAATTTCTGTGCTTCATCGTCAATAGGATGGTCCAAGGCATACAGTAAACCTGAAGTGAAGCATCGGAATCTAAAACTGGACTCACAGGAAAGGTTAAAATCATAGAAAGTTAGAGTGTCAGTGTTCTTGTACTTAGGTCGGCATTGTACCTTTTCTATTAAATTCGGATGCAATTTCTATGTTTCATCGTCAATAAGAAGGTCCAAGGGAGACAGTAAACCTGAAGTGAAGAATCGGAATCGAAAACTGGACTCACAGGAGAGGTTCAAATTATAGAAAGTGAGAGTGTCAGTCCGCTTGTACTTTTGTCGGCATTGTGACTTTTGTATTAAATTCGGATGCAATTTCTGTGTTTCATCGTCAATAAGAAGGTCCAAGGGATACAGTAAACCTGAAGTGAAGCATCGTAATCTAAAACTGGACTGACAGGAGAGGTTCAAATCACAGATAGTTAGAATGTCAGTCCTCTTGTACTTAAGTCGGCACTGTGACTTTTGTATTAAATTCGGATGCAATTTCAGTGTTTCATCGTCAATAAGAATGTCCAAGGGTTACAGTAAACCTGAAGTGAAGCTTCGGAATCTAAAGCTGGACTCACGGGAGGGGTTCAAATCATAGAAAGTGAGAGTGTCAGTCCGCTTGTAGTTAAGTCGGCATTGTGCCTTTTGTATTTAATTCGGATGCAATATCTGAGATTCATCGTCAATAAGAAGGTCCAAGGGATACATTAAACCTGAAGTGAAGCATCGAAATCTAAAACTGGACTCACAGGAGAGGTTCAAATCATAGAAAGAGTGTCAGTCTTCTTGTACTTAAGTCGGCATTGTGCCTTTTGTATTAAATTCGGATGCAATTTCTGTGTTTCATCGTTAATAAGAAGGTCCAAGGGATACAGTAAACCTGAAGTGAAGCATCGGAATCTAAAACTGGTCTCACAGGAGAGGTTCAAATCATGGAAAGTTAGAGTGTCAGTCCTCTTGTACTTAAGTCGGCATTGTGACTTTTGTATTGAATTCGGATGCAATTTCTGTGTTTCATCGTCAATAAGAAGGTCCAAGGGATACAGTAAACCTGAAGTGAAGCATCGGAATCTAAAACTGGACTCACAGGAGATGTTAAAATCATAGAAAGTTAGAGTGTCAGTCTTCTTGTACTTAGGTCGTCATTGTACCTTTTCTATTAAATTCGGATGCAATTTCTGTGTTTCATCGTCAATAAGAAGGTCCAAGGGATACAGTAAACCTGAAGTGAAGCATCGGAATCTAAAACTGGACTCACAGGAGAGGTTCAAATCATAGAAAGTTAGAGTGTCAGTCCTCTTGTAGTAAAGTCGGCATTGTGACTTTTGTATTAAATTCGGATGCAATTTCTGTGTTTCATCGTCAATAAGAAGGTCCAAGGGAAATAGTAAACCTGAACTGAAGCATCGGAATCTAAAACTGGACTCACAGGAGAGGTTCAAATCATAGAAAGTTAGAGTGTCAGTCCTCTTGTACTTAAGTCGGCATTATGCCTTTTGTATTAAATTCGGATGCAATTTCTGTGCTTCATTGGCAATTAGATGGTCCAAGGTATACAGTAAACCTGAAGTGAAGCATCGGAATGTAAAACTGGACTCACAGGAGAGGTTCAACTCATAGAAAGTTAGAGTGTCAGTCCCTTGTACTTAAGTCGGCATTGTGACTTTTGTATTAAATTCGAGTGCAATTTCTGTGTTTCATCGTCAATAAGAAGGTCCAAGGGATACAGTAAACCTGAAGTGAAGCATCGTAATCTAAAACTGGACTCACAGGAGAGGTTCAAATCACAGAAAGTTAGAGTGTCAGTCCTCTTGTACTTAAGTCGGCACTGTGACTTTTGTATTAAATTCGGATGCAATTTCAGTGTTTCATCGTCAATAAGAAGGTCCAAGGGATACAGTAAACCTGAAGTGAAGCTTCGGAATCTAAAGCTGGACTCACAGGAGGGGTTCAAATCATAGAAAGTGAGAGTGTCAGTCCGCTTGTACTTAAGTCGGCATTGTGCCTTTTGTATTAAATTCGGATGCAATATCTGTGTTTCATCGTCAATAAGAAGGTCCAAGGGATACATTAAACCTGAAGTGAAGCATCGGAATCTAAAACTGGACTCACAGGAGAGGTTCAAATCATAGAAAGTTAGAGTGTCAGTCTTCTTGTACTTAAGTCGGCATTGTGCCTTTTGTATTAAATTCGGATGCAATTTCTGTGTTTCATCGTAAATAAGAAGGTCCAAGGGATACAGTAAACCTGAAGTGAAGCATCGGAATCTAAAACTGGTCTCACAGGAGAGGTTCAAATCATGGAAAGTTAGAGTGTCAGTCCTCTTGTACTTAAGTCGGCATTGTGACTTTTGTATTGAATTCGGATGCAATTTCTGTGTTTCATCGTCAATAAGAAGGTCCAAGGGATACCGTAAACCTGACGTGAAGCATCGTAATTTAAAACTGGACTCACAGGAGATGTTAAAATCATAGAAAGTTAGAGTGTCAGTCTTCTTGTACTTAGGTCGTCATTGTACCTTTTCTATTAAATTCGGATGCAATTGCTGTGTTTCATCGTCAATAAGAAGGTCCAAGGGATACAGTAAACCTGAAGTGAAGCATCGGAATCTAAAACTGGACTCACAGGAGAGGTTCAAACCATAGAAAGTTAGAGTGTCAGTCCTCTTGTAGTAAAGTCGGCATTGTGACTTTTGTATTAAATTCGGATGCAATTTCTGTGTTTCATCGTCAATAAGAAGGTGCAAGGGAAACAGTAAACCTGAAGTGAAGCATCGGAATCTAAAACTGGATTCACAGGAGAGGTTCAAATCATAGAAAGTTAGAGTGTCAGTCCTCTTGCACTTAAGTCGGCATTGTGACCTTTGTATTAAATTCGGTTGCAATTTCTGTGTTTCATCGTCAATAAGAAGGTCCAAGGGATACAGTAAACCTGAAGTGAAGCATCGGAACCTAAAACTGGACTCGCAGGAGAGGTTCAAATCATGGAAAGTTAGAGTGTCAGTCCTCTTGTACTTAAGTCGGCATTATGCCTTTTGTATTAAATTCGGATGCAATTTCTGTGCTTCATCGTCAATAAGATGGTCCAAGTTATACAGTAACCCTGAAGTGAAGCATCGGAATGTAAAACTGGACTCACAGGAGAGGTTCAGCTCATAGAAAGTTAGAGTGTCAGTCATCTTGTACTTAAGTCGGCATTGTGACTTTTGTATTAAATTCGGATGCAATTTCTGTGTTTCATCGTCAATAAGAAGTTAGAAGGGATACAGTAAACCTGAAGTGAAGCATCGGAATCTAAAACTGGACTCACAGGAGAGGTTAAAATCATAGAAAGTTAGAGTGTCAGTCTTCTTGTACTTAGGTCGGCATTGTACTATTTCTACTAAATTCGGATGCAATTTCTGTGTTTCATCGTCTATAAGAAGGTCCAAGGGATACAGTAAACCTGAAGTGAAGCATCGGATTCGAAAACTGGACTCACAGGAGAGGTTCAAATTATAGAAAGTTAGAGTGTCAGTCCGCTTGTATTTAAGTCGGCATTGTGAATTTTGAATTAAATTCGAATGCAATTTCTGTGTTTCATCGTTAATAAGGTGGTCCAAGGGATACAGTAAACCTGAAGTGAAGCATCGGAATCTAAAACTGGACTCACAGGAGAGGTTCAAATCATAGAAAGTTAGAGTGTCAGTCCTCTTGTACTTAAGTCGGCATTGTGACTTTTGTATTAAATTCGGATGCATTTTCTGTGTTTCATCGTCAATAAGAAGGTCCAAGGGATACAGTAAACCTGAAGGGAAGTATCGGAATCTAAAACTGGACTCACAGGAGGGGTTCAAATCATAGAAAGTGAGAGTGTCAGTCCGCTTGTACTTAAGTCGGCATTGTGAATTTTGAATTAAATTCGGATGCAATTTCTGTGTTTCATCGTCATTAAGAAGGTAAAAGGGATACAGTAAACCTGAAGTGAAGCATCAGAACCAAAAACTCTACTCGCAGGAGAGGTTCAAATCATAGAAAGTTAGAGTGTCAGTCATCTTGTACTTAAGTCGGCATTGTGCCATTTGTATTAAATTCGGATGCAATTTCTGTGTTTCATCGTCAATAAGAAGGTCCAAGGGATACAGTAAACCTGAAGTGACGCATCGGAATCTAATACTGGACTCACAGGAGAGGTTCAAATCATAGAAAGTGAGAGTGTCAGTCCGCTTGCACTGAAGTCGGCATTGTGACTTTTGTATTAATTTCGGATGCAATTTCTGTGTTTCATCGTCAATAAGAAGGTCCAAGGGGTACAGTAAACCTGAAGGGAAGTATCGGAATCTAAAACTGGACTCACAGGAGGGGTTCAAATCATAGAAAGTAAGAGTGTCAGTCCGCTTGTACTTAAGTCGGCATTGTGAATTTTGTATTAAATTCGGATGCAATTTCTGTGTTTCATCGTCATTAAGAAGGTCCGAGGGATACAGTAAACCTGAAGTGAAGCATCGGAATCTAAAACTGGACTCACAGGAGAGGTTCAAATCATAGAAAGTTAGAGTGTCAGTCCTCTTGTACTTAAGTCGGCATTGTGACTTTTGTATTAAATTCGGATGCAATTTCTGTGTTTCATCGTCAATAAGAAGGTCCAAGGGATACAGTAAACCTGAAGGGAAGTATCGGAATCTAAAACTGGACTCACAGGAGGGGTTCAAATCATAGAAAGTGAGAGTGTCAGTCCGCTTGTACTTAAGTCGGCATTGTGAATTTTGAATTAAATTCGGATGCAATTTCTGTGTTTCATCGTCATTAAGAAGGTAAAAGGGATACAGTAAACCTGAAGTGAAGCATCGGAAACAAAAACTCTACTCGCAGGAGAGGTTCAAATCATAGAAAGTTAGAGTGTCAGTCATCTTGTACTTAAGTCGGCATTGTGCCATTTGTATTAAATTCGGATGCAATTTCTGTGTTTCATCGTCAATAAGAAGGTCCAAGGGATACAGTAAACCTGAAGTGACGCATCGGAATCTAATACTGGACTCACAGGAGAGGTTCAAATCATAGAAAGTGAGAGTGTCAGTCCGCTTGCACTGAAGTCGGCATTGTGACTTTTGTATTAATTTCGGATGCAATTTCTGTGTTTCATCGTCAATAAGAAGGTCCAAGGGGTACAGTAAACCTGAAGGGAAGTATCGGAATCTAAAACTGGACTCACAGGAGGGGTTCAAATCATAGAAAGTAAGAGTGTCAGTCCGCTTGTACTTAAGTCGGCATTGTGAATTTTGTATTAAATTCGGATGCAATTTCTGTGTTTCATCGTCATTAAGAAGGTCCGAGGGATACAGTAAACCTGAAGTGAAGCATCGGAATCTAAAACTGGACTCACAGGAGAGGTTCAAATCATAGAAAGTTAGAGTGTCAGTCCTCTTGTACTTAAGTCGGCATTGTGACTTTTGTATTAAATTCGGATGCAATTTCTGTGTTTCATCGTCAATAAGAAGGTCCAAGGGATACAGTAAACCTGAAGGGAAGTATCGGAATCTAAAACTGGACTCACAGGAGGGGTTCAAATCATAGAAAGTGAGAGTGTCAGTCCGCTTGTACTTAAGTCGGCATTGTGAATTTTGTATTAAATTCGGATGCAATTTCTGTGTTTCATCGTCATTAAGAAGGTCCAAGGGATACAGTAAACCTGAAGTGAAGCATCGGAAACAAAAACTCTACTCGCAGGAGAGGTTCAAATCATAGAAAGTTAGAGAGTCAGTCATCTTGTACTTAAGTCGGCATTGTGCCATTTGTATTAAATTCGGATGCAATTTCTGTGTTTCATCGTCAAGAAGAAGGTCCAAGGGATACAGTAAACCTGAAGGGAAGTATCGGAATCTAAAACTGGACTCACAGTTGGGGTTCAAACCACAGAAAGTGAGAGTGTCAGTCCGCTTGTACTTAAGTCGGCATTGTGAATTTTGTATTAAATTCGGATGCAATTTCTGTGTTTCATCGTCATTAAGAAGGTCCAAGGGATACAGTAAACCTGAAGTCAAGCATCGGAACCAAAAACTCTACTCGCAGGAGAGGTTCAAATCATAGAAAGTTAGAGTGTCAGTCGTCTTGTACTTAAGTCGGCATTGTGCCATTTGTATTAAATTCGGATGCAATTTCTGTGTTTCATCGTCAATAAGAAGGTCCAAGGGATACAGTAAACCTGAAGTGACGCATCGGAATCTAATACTGGACTCACAGGAGAGGTTCAAATCATAGAAAGTTAGAGTGTCAGTCCTCTTGTACCTAAGTCGGCATTTTGCCTTTTGTATTAAATTCGGATGCAATTTCTGTGCTTCATCGTTAATAAGAAGGTCCAAGGGATACAGTAAACCTGAAGTGAAGCATCGGAATCTAAAACTGGACTCACAGGAGAGGTTCAACTCATAGGAAGTTGGAGTGTCTGTCCCCTTGTACTTAAGTCGGCATTGTGCCTTTTGTATTTAATTCGGATGCAATATCTGAGTTTCATCGTCAATAAGAAGGTCCAAGGGATACATTAAACCTAAGTGAAGCATCGGAATCTAAAACTGGACTCACAGGAGAGGTTCAAATCATAGAAAGATAGAGTGTCAGTCTTCTTGTACTTAAGTCGGCATTGTGCCTTTTGTATTAAATTCGGATGCAATTTCTGTGTTTCATCGTTAATAAGAAGGTCCAAGGGATACAGTAAACCTGAAGTGAAGCATCGGAATCTAAAACTGGTCTCACAGGAGAGGTTCTAATCATGGAAAGTTAGAGTGTCAGTCCTCTTGTACTTAAGTCGGCATTGTGACTTTTGTATTAAATTCGGATGCAATTTCTGTGTTTCATCGTCAATATGAAGGTCCAAGGGATACAGTAAACCTGAAGTGAAGCATCGGAATCTAAAACTGGACTCACAGGAGATGTTAAAATCATAGAAAGTTAGAGTGTCAGTCTTCTTGTACTTAGGTCGTCATTGTACCTTTTCTATTAAATTCGGATGCAATTTCAGTGTTTCATCGTCAATAAGAAGGTCCAAGGGATGCAGTAAACCTGAAGGGAAGTATCGGAATCTAAAACTGGACTCACAGGAAGGGTTCAAATCATAGAAAGTGAGAGTGTCAGTCCGCTTGTACTTAAGTCGGCATTGTGAATTTTGTATTAAATTCGGATGCAATTTCTGTGTTTCATCGTCATTAAGAAGGTCCAAGGGATACAGTAAACCTGAAGTGAAGCATCGGAAACAAAAACACTACTCGCAGGAGAGGTTCAAATCATAGAAAGTTAGAGTGTCAGTCATCTTGTACTTAAGTCGGCATTGTGCCATTTGTATTAAATTCGGATAAAATTTCTGTGTTTCATCGTCAAGAAGAAGGTCCAAGGGATACAGTAAACCTGAAGGGAAGTATCGGAATCTAAAACTGGACTCACAGGAGGGGTTGAAACCATAGAAAGTGAGAGTGTCAGTCCGCTTGTACTTAAGTCGGCATTGTGAATTTTGTATTAAATTCGGATGCAATTTCTGTGTTTCATCGTCATTAAGAAGGTCCAAGGGATACAGTAAACCTGAAGTCAAGCATCGGAACCAAAAACTCTACTCGCAGGAGAGGTTCAAATCATAGAAAGTTAGAGTGTCAGTCATCTTGTACTTAAGTCGGCATTGTGCCATTTGTATTAAATTCGGATGCAATTTCTGTGTTTCATCGTCAATAAGAAGGTCCAAGGGATACAGTAAACCTGAAGTGACGCATCGGAATCTAATACTGGACTCACAGGAGAGGTTCAAATCATAGAAAGTTAGAGTGTCAGTCCTCTTGTACCTAAGTCGGCATTTTGCCTTTTGTATTAAATTCGGATGCAATTTCTGTGCTTCATCGTCAATAGGATGGTCCAAGGTATACAGTAAACCTGAAGTGAAGCATCGGAATCTAAAACTGGACTCACAGGAAAGGTTAAAATCATAGAAAGTTAGAGTGTCAGTCTTCTTGTACTTAGGTCGGCATTGTACCTTTTCTATTAAATTCGGATGCAATTTCTATGTTTCATCGTCAATAAGAAGGTCCAAGGGAGACAGTAAACCTGAAGTGAAGAATCGGAATCGAAAACTGGACTCACAGGAGAGGTTCAAATTATAGAAAGTGAGAGTGTCAGTCCGCTTGTACTTCTGTCGGCATTGTGACTTATGTATTAAATTCGGATGCAATTTCTGTGTTTCATCGTCAATAAGAAGGTCCAAGGGATACAGTAAACCTGAAGTGACGCATCGGAATCTAAAACTGGACTCACAGGAGAGGTACAACTCATAGAAAGTTAGAGTGTCAGTCCTCTTGTACTTAAGTCGGCATTGTGCCTTTTGTATTAAATTCGGATGCAATTTCTGTGCTTCATCGTCAATAAGATGGTCCAAGGTATACAGTAAACCAGAAGTGAAGCATCGGAATCTAAAACTGGACTCACAGGAGAGGTTCAACTCATAGGAAGTTGGAGTGTCTGTCCCCTTGTACTTAAGTCGGCATTGTGCCTTTTGTATTTAATTCGGATGCAATATCTGAGTCTCATCGTCAATAAGAAGGTCCAAGGGATA
>NC_060128.1:73230342-73316873 GCF_021461395.2 Schistocerca americana
CTTAATGACGATGAAACACAGATATTGCATCCGAATTTAATACAAAAGGCACAATGCCAACTTAAGTACAAGAGGACTTTCACACTAGCTTTCAATGATTTGAACCTCTCCTGTGAGTCCAGTTTTAGATTCCGATGCTACACTTCAGGTCTACTGTATAACTTGGACCTTCTTATTGACGATGAAGCACAGAAATTGCATCGGTATTGAATTCAAAAGGCACAATGCCGACTTAAGTACAAGAGGACTGACACTCTAACTTTCTATGATTTGAACCTCTCCTGTGAGTCCAGTTTTAGATTCCGATGCTTCACTTCAGGTTTACTGTATCCCTGGGACCTTCTTATTGACGATGAAACACAGAAATTGCATCCGAATTTAATACAAAAGGCACAATGCTGACTTAAGTACAAGAGGACTGACACTTTAACTTTCTATGATTTGAACCTCTCCTGTGAGACCACTTTTAGATTCCGATATTTCACTTCAGGTTTACTGTATTCCTTGGACGTTCTTATTGACCATGAAACACAGAAATTGCATCGGAATTAAATTCAAAAGGCACAATGCCGTCTTAGGTACAAGAGGACTGATACTCTATATTTCTATGTTTTGTACCTCTCCTGTAAGTCCAGCTTTAGATTCCGATGCTCCACTTCAGATTTTCTGTATCCCTAGGACCTTCTTATTGTGGATGAGACAAAGAAATTGCATCCGAATTTAATACAAAATGCACAATGCCGACTTAAGTACAAGAGGACTGACACTCTAATTTTCTATGATTTTAACCTCTCCTGTGAGTCCAGCTTTAGATACCGATGCACCACTTCAGGTTTACTGTATCCCTAGGACCTTCTTATTGAGGATGAAACACTGAAATTGCATCCGAATTTAATACAAGATGCACAATGCCGACTTAAGTACAAGAGGACTGACACTCTAACTTTCTATGATTTGAACCTCTCCTGTGAGTCCAGTTTTACATTCCGATGCTTCACTTCAGGTTTACTGTATCCTTTGGACCTTCTTATTGACGCTTAAATACAGAAATTGCATCCGAATTTAATACAAAAGGCACAATGCAGACTTAAGTACAAAAGGACTGAAACTCTAACTTTCTATCATTTGAACCTCTCCTGTTAGTCCAGTTTTAGATTCCGATGATTCACTTCAGGTTTACTGTATCCCTTGGACCGTCTTATTGACGATGAAGCACAGAAATTACATCGGAATTAAATTCAAAAAGCACAATGCCGACTTAAGTACAAGAGGACTGACACTCTAGCTTTCAATGATTTGAACCTCTCCTGTGAGTCTAGTTTTAGATTTCGATGCTACACTTCAGGTTTACTGTATACCTTGGACCTTCTTATTGACGATGAAGCACAGAAATTGCATCGGTATTGAATTCAAAAGGCACAATGCCGACTTAAGTATAAGAGGACTGACACTCTAACTTTCTATGATTTGAACCTCTCCTGTGAAACCAGCTTTAGATTCCGATGCTCCACTTCAGGTTTACTGTATCCCTAGGACCTTCTTATTGAGGGTGAAACACAGATATTGCATCCGAATTTAATACAAACTGCACAATGCCGACATAAGTACAGGTGGACTGACACTCTAACTTTCTATGATTTGAACCTCTCCTGTGAGTCCAGCTTTATATTCCGATGCTCCACTTCAGGTTTACTGTATCCCTAGGACCTTCTTATTGAGGATTAAACACAGAAATTGCATCCGAATTTATTACAAGATGCACAATGCCGACTTAACTACAAGAGGACTGACACTCTACCTTTCTGAGATTCGAACCTCTCCTGTGAGTCCAGTTATACATTCCGATGCTTCACTTCAGGTTTACTGTATCCCTGGGACCTTCTTATTGACGCTGAAACACAGAAATTGCATCCGAATTTAATACAAAAGGCACAATGCACACTTAAGTACAAAAGGACAGAAACTCTAACTTCTATGATTTGAACCTCTCCTGTGAGTCCAGTTTTAGATTCCGATGCTTCACTTCAGGTTTACTGTATCCCTTGGACCTTCGTATTGACGATGAAGCACACATATTACATTGGAATTAAATTCAAAAAGCACAATGCCGACTTAAGTACAAGAGGACTGACACTCTAACTTTCCATGATTTGAACCTCTCCTCTGAGTCCAGTTTTAGATTTCGATGCTTCACTTCAGGTTTACTGTATCCCTTGGACCTTCTTATTGACGATGAAACACAGTTATTGCTTCGGAATTAAATTCAAAAGGCACAATTCCGACTTAAGTACAAGAGGTCTGACACACTAACTTTCTATGATTTGAACTTCTCCTGTGAGTCCTGTTTTAGATTCCGATGCTTCACATCAGGTTTACTCTATCCCTTGGACCTTCTTATTGACGATGAAGCACCGAAATTACATTGGAATTAAATTCAAAAGGCACAATGCCGACTTAAGTACAAGAGGACTGACACTCTACCTTTCTATGATTTCAACCTCTCCTGTGAGCCGAGTTTTGGATACCGATGCTTCACTTCAGGTTTACTGTATCCCTTGGACCTTCTTATTGACGATGCAACACAGAAATTGCATCTTAATTAAATTCAAAAGTCACAATGCCGACTTAAGTACAAGAGGACTGACACTCTAACTTTCTATGATTTGAACCTCTCCTGTGGGTCCAGTTTTAGATTCCGATGCTTCACTTCTGGTTTACTGTATCCCTTGGACTTTCTTATTGACGATGAAACACAGAAATTGCATCCGAATTTAATACTGAAGGCACAATGCCGACTTAAGTACAAAAGGACTGACACTCTAACTTTCTATGATTTGAACCTCTCCTGTGAAACCAGTCTTATATTCCGATGCCTCACTTCAGGTTTACTGTATCCCTTGGACCTTCTTATTGACGATGAAGCACAGAAAATGCATCGGAATTAAATTCAAAAGCCACAATGCCTACTTAAGTACAAGAGGACTGACACTCTAACTTTCTATGATTTGAACCTCTCCTGTGAGTCCGGTTTTCGATTCCGACGATCCACTTCAGGTTTACTGTATCCCTTGGACCTTCTTATTGACGATGAAGCACAGAAATTGCATCCGAATTAATACAAAAGCCATAATGCCGACTTAAGTACAAGAGGACTGTTAGTCTAACTTCCTATGATTTGAACATCTCCTGTGAGTCCACATTTAGATTCCGATGCTTCCCTTCAGGTTTACTGTATCCCTGGGACCTTCTTAATGACGATGAAACACAGATATTGCATCGGAATTTAATACAAAATCCACAATGCCGACTTAAGTACAAGAGGACTGACACTCTAATTTTCTATGATTTGAACCTCTCCTGTGAGTCCAGCCTTACATTCCGATGCTCCACTTCAGGTTTACTGTATCCCTAGGACCTTCTTATTGACGATGAAGCACAGAATACGCATCGGAATTAAATTCAAAAGCCACAATGCCTACTTAAGTACAAGAGGACTGACACTCTAACTTTCTATGATTTGAACCTCTCCTGTGAGTCCGGTTTTAGATTCCGACGCTTTACTTCAGGTTTACTGTATCCCTTGGACCTTCCTATTGACGACGAAACACAGAAATTGTATCCGAACTTAATACACAAGGCACAATGCCGACTTAAGTACAAGAGGACTGACACTCTAACTTCCTATAATTCCAACCTCTCCTGTGAGACCAGTTTTAGATTCAGATGCTGCACTTCAGGTTTACTGTATACCTAGGACCTTCTTATTGACGATGCAGCAAAGAAATTGCATCCGAATTTAATACATAAGGCATAATGCCGACTTAGGTACAAGAGGACTGACACTCTAACTTTCTATGAATTGAACCTCTCCTGTGAGTCCACTTTTAGATTCCGATGCTTCACTTCAGGTTTACTGTATCCCTGGGGTCTTCTTAATGACGATGAAACACAGATATTGCATCCGAATTTAATACAAAAG
This sequence comes from Schistocerca americana, assembly GCF_021461395.2. Taxonomy (NCBI): domain Eukaryota; kingdom Metazoa; phylum Arthropoda; class Insecta; order Orthoptera; family Acrididae; genus Schistocerca; species Schistocerca americana. The sequence continues at coordinate 73,234,322 of NC_060128.1, forward strand.
GCACAAGGCCGACTTAAGTACAAGAGGACTGACACTCTAACTTCCTATGATTCGAAACTTTGCTGTGAGTCCAGCTTTAGATTCCGATACTCCACTTCACGTTTACTGTATCCCTAGGACCTTCTTATTGAGGATGGAACACAGAAATTGCATCGGAATTAAATTCTAAAGGCACAATGCCGACTTAAGTACAAGAAAACTGACACTCTAACTTTCTATGATTTCAACCTCTCCTGTGGGTCCGGTTTTAGATTCCGACGCTTCACTTCAGGTTAACTGTATCCCTTGGACCTCCTTATTGACGATGAAACATGAAAAAGTGCATCCGAATTTAATACAAAGGGCAGAATGCCGACTTAAGTACAAGAGGACTGACACTCTAACTTTCTATGGTTTGAACCTCTCCTGTGAGTCCAGTTTTAGTTTCCGATGCTTCACTTCAGGTTTACTGTATCCCTTGGACCTTCTTATTGACGATGAAGCACAGAAAATGCAACGGCATTAAATTCAAAAGTCACAATGCCGACTTAAGTACAAGAGGACTGACACTCTAACTTTCTATGATTTGAACCGCTCCTGTGAGTCCGGTTTTAGATTCCGACGCTTCACTTCAGGTTTACTGTATCCCTTGTACCCTCTTATTGACGACGAAACACAGAAATTGCATCCGAATTTAATACAAAAGGCACAATGCCGACTTAAGTACAAAACGACTGACACTCTAACTTTCTTTGATTTGAACCTCTCCTGTGAGTCCAGTTTTACATTCCGATGCTTCACTTCAGGTTTACTGTATCCCTGGGACCTTCTTAGTGACGCTGAAACACAGAAATTGCATCCTAATTTAATACAAAAGGCACAATGCACACTTAAGTACAAGAGGACAGAAACTCTAACTTCTATGATTTGAACCTCTCCTGTGAGTCCAGTTTTAGATTCCGATGCTTCACTTCAGGTTTACTGTATCCCTTGGACCTTCTTATTGACGATGAAGCACAGATATTACATTGGAATTAAATTCAAAAAGCACAATGCCGACTTAAGTACAAGAGGACTTACACTCTAACTTTCTATGATTTGAACCTCTCCTCTGAGTCCAGTTTTAGATGTCGATGCTTCACTTCAGGTTTACTGTATCCCTTGGACCTTCTTATTGACGATGAAACACAGATATTGCATCGGAATTAATTTCAAAAAGCACAATTCCGACTTAAGTACAAGAGGTCTGACATTCTAACTTTCTATGATTTGAACCTCTCCTGTGAGTCCAGTCTTATATTCCGATGCTTCACTTCAGGTTTACTGTATACCTTGGACCTTCTTATTGACGATGAAACATGAAAAACTGCATCCGAATTTAAAACAAAAGGCACAATGCCGACTTAAGTACAAGAGGGCTCACACTCTAACTTTCTATGATTTGAACCTCTCCTGTGAGTCCAGTTTTAGTTTCCGATGCTTCACTTCAGTTTTACTGTATCCCTTGGACCTTCTTATTGACGATGAAGCACAGAAAATGCAACGGAATTAAATTCAAAAGTAACAATGCCGACTTAAGTACAAGAGGACTGACACTCTAACTTTCTATGATTTGAACCTCTCCTGTGAGTCCGGTTTTCGATTCCGACGATCCACTTCAGGTTTACTGTATCCCTTGGACCTTCTTATTGACGATGCAACACAGAAAATGCATCTTAATTAAATTCAAAAGTCACAATGCCGACTTAAGTACAAGAGGACTGACACTCTAACTTTCTATGATTTGAACCTCTCCTGTGGGTCCAGTTTTAGATTCCGATGCTTCACTTCTGGTTTACTGTATCCCTTGGACTTTCTTATTGACGATGAAACACAGAAATTGCATCCGAATTTAATACTGAAGGCACAATGCCGACTTAAGTACAAAAGGACTGACACTCTAACTTTCTATGATTTGAACCTCTCCTGTGAAACCAGTCTTATATTCCGATGCCTCACTTCAGGTTTACTGTATCCCTTGGACCTTCTTATTGACGATGAAGCACAGAAAATGCATCGGAATTAAATTCAAAAGCCACAATGCCTACTTAAGTACAAGAGGACTGACACTCTAACTTTCTATGATTTGAACCTCTCCTGTGAGTCCGGTTTTCGATTCCGACGATCCACTTCAGGTTTACTGTATCCCTTGGACCTTCTTATTGACGATGAAGCACAGAAATTGCATCCGAATTAATACAAAAGCCATAATGCCGACTTAAGTACAAGAGGACTGTTAGTCTAACTTCCTATGATTTGAACATCTCCTGTGAGTCCACATTTAGATTCCGATGCTTCCCTTCAGGTTTACTGTATCCCTGGGACCTTCTTAATGACGATGAAACACAGATATTGCATCGGAATTTAATACAAAATCCACAATGCCGACTTAAGTACAAGAGGACTGACACTCTAATTTTCTATGATTTGAACCTCTCCTGTGAGTCCAGCCTTACATTCCGATGCTCCACTTCAGGTTTACTGTATCCCTAGGACCTTCTTATTGACGATGAAGCACAGAATACGCATCGGAATTAAATTCAAAAGCCACAATGCCTACTTAAGTACAAGAGGACTGACACTCTAACTTTCTATGATTTGAACCTCTCCTGTGAGTCCGGTTTTAGATTCCGACGCTTTACTTCAGGTTTACTGTATCCCTTGGACCTTCCTATTGACGACGAAACACAGAAATTGTATCCGAACTTAATACACAAGGCACAATGCCGACTTAAGTACAAGAGGACTGACACTCTAACTTCCTATAATTCCAACCTCTCCTGTGAGACCAGTTTTAGATTCAGATGCTGCACTTCAGGTTTACTGTATACCTAGGACCTTCTTATTGACGATGCAGCAAAGAAATTGCATCCGAATTTAATACATAAGGCATAATGCCGACTTAGGTACAAGAGGACTGACACTCTAACTTTCTATGAATTGAACCTCTCCTGTGAGTCCACTTTTAGATTCCGATGCTTCACTTCAGGTTTACTGTATCCCTGGGGTCTTCTTAATGACGATGAAACACAGATATTGCATCCGAATTTAATACAAAAGGCACAAGGCCGACTTAAGTACAAGAGGACTGACACTCTAACTTCCTATGATTCGAAACTTTGCTGTGAGTCCAGCTTTAGATTCCGATACTCCACTTCACGTTTACTGTATCCCTAGGACCTTCTTATTGAGGATGGAACACAGAAATTGCATCGGAATTAAATTCTAAAGGTACAATGCCGACTTAAGTACAAGAAAACTGACACTCTAACTTTCTATGATTTCAACCTCTCCTGTGGGTCCGGTTTTAGATTCCGACGCTTCACTTCAGGTTAACTGTATCCCTTGGACCTCCTTATTGACGATGAAACATGAAAAAGTGCATCCGAATTTAATACAAAGGGCAGAATGCCGACTTAAGTACAAGAGGACTGACACTCTAACTTTCTATGGTTTGAACCTCTCCTGTGAGTCCAGTTTTAGTTTCCGATGCTTCACTTCAGGTTTACTGTATCCCTTGGACCTTCTTATTGACGATGAAGCACAGAAAATGCAACGGCATTAAATTCAAAAGTCACAATGCCGACTTAAGTACAAGAGGACTGACACTCTAACTTTCTATGATTTGAACCGCTCCTGTGAGTCCGGTTTTAGATTCCGACGCTTCACTTCAGGTTTACTGTATCCCTTGTACCCTCTTATTGACGACGAAACACAGAAATTGCATCCGAATTTAATACAAAAGGCACAATGCCGACTTAAGTACAAAACGACTGACACTCTAACTTTCTTTGATTTGAACCTCTCCTGTGAGTCCAGTTTTACATTCCGATGCTTCACTTCAGGTTTACTGTATCCCTGGGACCTTCTTAGTGACGCTGAAACACAGAAATTGCATCCTAATTTAATACAAAAGGCACAATGCACACTTAAGTACAAGAGGACAGAAACTCTAACTTCTATGATTTGAACCTCTCCTGTGAGTCCAGTTTTAGATTCCGATGCTTCACTTCAGGTTTACTGTATCCCTTGGACCTTCTTATTGACGATGAAGCACAGATATTACATTGGAATTAAATTCAAAAAGCACAATGCCGACTTAAGTACAAGAGGACTTACACTCTAACTTTCTATGATTTGAACCTCTCCTCTGAGTCCAGTTTTAGATGTCGATGCTTCACTTCAGGTTTACTGTATCCCTTGGACCTTCTTATTGACGATGAAACACAGATATTGCATCGGAATTAATTTCAAAAAGCACAATTCCGACTTAAGTACAAGAGGTCTGACATTCTAACTTTCTATGATTTGAACCTCTCCTGTGAGTCCAGTCTTATATTCCGATGCTTCACTTCAGGTTTACTGTATACCTTGGACCTTCTTATTGACGATGAAACATGAAAAACTGCATCCGAATTTAAAACAAAAGGCACAATGCCGACTTAAGTACAAGAGGACTGACACTCTAACTTTCTATGATTTGAACCTCTCCTGTGAGTCCGGTTTTCGATTCCGACGATCCACTTCAGGTTTACTGTATCCCTTGGACCTTCTTATTGACGATGAAGCACAGAAATTGCATCCGAATTAATACAAAAGCCATAATGCCGACTTAAGTACAAGAGGACTGTTAGTCTAACTTTCTATGATTTGAACATCTCCTGTGAGTCCACTTTTAGATTCCGATGCTTCCCTTCAGGTTTACTGTATCCCTGGGACCTTCTTAATGACGATGAAACACAGATATTGCATCGGAATTTAATACAAAATCCACAATGCCGACTTAAGTACAAGAGGACTGACACTCTAACTTTCTACGATTTGAACCTCTCCTGTGAGTCCAGCCTTACATTCCGATGCTCCACTTCAGGTTTACTGTATCCCTAGGACCTTCTTATTGACGATGAAGCACAGAATATGCATCGGAATTAAATTCAAAAGCCACAATGCCGACTTAAGTACAAGAGGACTGACACTCTAACTTTCTATGATTTGAACCTCCTCTGTGAGTCCGGTTTTAGATTCCGACGCTTTACTTCAGGTTTACTGTATCCCTTGGACCTTCCTATTGACGACGAAACACAGAAATTGTATCCGAACTTAATACACAAGGCACAATGCCGACTTAAGTACAAGAGGACTGACACTCTAACTTCCTATAATTCCAACCTCTCCTGTGAGTCCAGTTTCAGATTCCGATGCTGCACTTCAGGTTTACTGTATACCTAGGACCTTCTTATTGACGATGCAGCAAAGAAATTGCATCCGAATGTAATACAAAAGGCATCAAGCCGACTTAGGTACAAGAGGACTGACACTCTAACTTTCTATGAATTGAACCTCTCCTGTGAGTCCACTTTTAGATTCCGATGCTTCACTTCAGGTTTACTGTATCCCTGGGACCTTCTTAATGACGATGAAACACAGATATTGCATCCGAATTTAATACAAAAGGCACAAGGCCGACTTAAGTACAAGAGGACTGACACTCTAACTTCCTATGATTCGAAACTTTGCTGTGAGTCCAGCTTTAGATTCCGATACTCCACTTCACGTTTACTGTACCCCTAGGACCTTCTTATTGAGGATGGAACACAGAAATTGCATCGGAATTAAATTCTAAAGGCACAATGCCGACTTAAGTACAAGAAAACTGACACTCTAACTTTCTATGATTTCAACCTCTCCTGTGGGTCCAGTCTTAGATTCCGATGCTTCATTTCTGGTTTACTGTATCCCTTGGACCTTCATATTGACGATGAAACATGAAAAACTGCATCCGAATTTAATACAAAAGGCACAATGCCGACTTAAGTACAAGAGGACTGACACTCTAACTTTCTATGGTTTGAACCTCTCCTGTGAGTCCAGTCTTATATTCCGATACTTCACTTCAGGTTTACTGTATACCTTGGACCCTCTTATTGACGACGAAACACAGAAATTGCATCCGAATTTAATACAAAAGGCACAATGCCGACTTAAGTACAAAACGACTGACACTCTAACTTTCTTTGATTTGAACCTCTCCTGTGAGTCCAGTTTTACATTCCGATGCTTCACTTCAGGTTTACTGTATCCCTGGGACCTTCTTAGTGACGCTGAAACACAGAAATTGCATCCTAATTTAATACAAAAGGCACAATGCACACTTAAGTACAAAAGGACAGAAACTCTAACTTCTATGATTTGAACCTCTCCTGTGAGTCCAGTTTTAGATTCCGATGCTTCACTTCAGGTTTACTGTATCCCTTGGACCTTCTTATTGACGATGAAGCACAGATATTACATTGGAATTAAATTCAAAAAGCACAATGCTGACTTAAGTACAAGAGGACTGACACTGTAACTTTCTATGATTTGAACCACTCCTCTGAGTCCAGTTTTAGATTTCGATGCTTCACTTCAGGTTTACTGTATCCCTTGGACCTTCTTATTGACGATGAAACACAGATATTGCATCGGAATTAAATTCAAAAGGCACAATTCCGACTTAAGTACAAGAGGTCTGACACTCTAACTTCCTATGATTTGAACCTCTCCTGTGAGTCCAGTCTTATATTCCGATACTTCACTTCAGGTTTACTGTATACCTTGGGTTTTCTTATTGACGATGAAGCACAGAAAATGCATCGGAATTAAATTCAAAATTCACAATGCCGACTTAAGTACAAGAGGACTGACACTCTAACTTCCTATGATTTGAACCTCTCCTGTGGGTCCACTTTTAGATTCCGATGCTTCACTTCAGGTTTACTGTATCCCTGAGACATTCTTAATGACGATGAGACACAGATATTGCATCCGAATTTAATACAAAAGGCACAATGCCGACTTAAGTACAAGTGGACTGACACTCTAACTTTCTATGAATTGAACCTCTCCTGTGAGTCCACCTTTAGATTCCGATGCTCCACTTCAGGTTTACTGTATCCCTAGGACCGTCCTATTGAGGATGAAACACAGAAATTGCATCCGAAATTAATACAAGATGCACAATGCCGACTTAATTACAAGAGGACTGACACTCTAAGTTTCTGTGATTTGAACCTCTCCTGTGAGTCCGGTTTAGATTCCGACGCTTTACTTCAGGTTTACTGTTTCCCTTGGACCTTCTTATTGACGACGAAACACAGAAATTGTATCCGAACTTAATACAAAAGGCACAATGCCGACTTAAGTACAAGAAGACTGACACTCTAACTTTCTATGATTTGAACCTCTCCTGTGAGTCCAGTTTTAGTTTCCGATGCTTCACTTCAGGTTTACTGTATCCCATGGACCTTCTTATTGACGATGAAGCACAGAAAATGCACGGAATTAAATTCAAAAGTCACAATGCCGACTTAAGTACAAGAGGACTGACACTCTAACTTTCTATGATTTGAACCGCTCCTGTGAGTCCGGTTTTAGATTCCGACGCTTCACTTCAGGTTAACTGTATCCCTTGGACCTTCTTATTGACGATGAAACATGAAAAACTGCATCCGAATTTAATACAAAGGGCAGAATGCCGACTTAAGTACAAGAGGACTGACACTCTAACTTTCTATGATTTGAACCGCTCCTGTGAGTCCGGTTTTAGATTCCAACGCTTCACTTCAGGTTTACTGTATCCCTTGGACCCTCTTATTGACGACGAAACACAGAAATTGCAACCGAATTTAATACAAAAGGCACAATGCCGACTTAAGTACAAAACGACTGACACTCTAACTTTCTATGATTTGAACCTCTCCTGTGAGTCCAGTCTTAGATTCCGATGCTTCACTTCAGGTTTACTGTATTCCTTGGACCTTCTTATTGACGATGAAGCACAGAAAATGCATCGGAATTAAATTCAAATGTCACAATGCCGACTTAAGTACGAGAATACTGACACTCTAACTTTCAATGATTTGGACCTCTCCTGTGAGTCCAGCTTTAGATTATGATGCTCCACTTCAGGTTTACTGCATCCCTAGGACCGTCCTATTGAGGATGAAACACAGAAATTGCATCCGAATTTAATACAAAAGGCACAATGCCGACTTAAGTACAAAAGGACTGACACTCTAACTTTCAATGATTTGAACCACTCCTGTGAGTCCAGTCTTAGATTCCGATGCTTCACTTCAGGTTTACTGTATCCCATGGAAGTTCTTATTGACGATGAAGCACAGAATATGCATCGGAATTAAATTCAAAAGTCACAATGCGACTTAAGTACAAGAGGACTGACACTCTAACTTTCTATGATTTGAACCTCTCCTGTGAGTCCAGTTTTAGATTCCGATGCTGACCATCAGGTTTACTGTATCCCTTGGACCTTCTTATTGACGATGAAGCACCGAAATTGCATCGGAATTAAATTCAAAAGGCACAATGTCGACTTAAGTACAAGAAAACTGACACTTTAACTTTCAATGATATGAACCTCTCCTGTGAGTCCAGTTTTAGATTCCGATGCTTCACTTTAGGTATACTGTATCCCTTGGACCTGCTTATTGACGATGAAACACAGAAATTACATCGGAATTAAATTCAAAAGGCACAACGCCGACTTAAGTACAAGAGGACTGACACTCTAACTTTCTATGATTTGAACCTCTCCTGTGGGTCCAGTTTTAGATTTCGATGCTTCACTTCTGGTTTACTGTATCCCTTGGACCGTCTTATTGACGATGAAACATGAAAAATTGCATCCGAATTTAATACAAAAGCGCAATGCCGACGTAAGTACAAGAGGACTGACTCTCTAAATTTCTATGATTTGAACCTCTCCTGTGAGTACAGTTTTAGATTCCGATGCATCACTTCAGGTTTACTGTATCCTTTGGACCTTCTTATTGACGCTGAATTACAGAATTTGCATCCGAATTTAATACAAAAGGCACAATGCCGACTTAAGTACAAAAGGACTGACACTCTGACTTTCTATGATTTGAACCTCTCCTGTGGGTCCAGTTTTAGATTCCTATGCTTCACTTCTGGTTTACTGTATCCCTTGGACCTTCGTATTGACGATAAAACACAGAAATTGCATCCGAATATAATACAAAAGGCACAATGCCGACTTAAGTTTAAAGGGACTGACACTCTAACTTTCTATGATTTGAACCTCTCCTGTGAGTCCAGACATAGATTCCGATGCTTCACTTCAGGTTTACTGTAACCCTTGGACCTTCTTATTGACGATGAAGCACAGAATATGCATCGGAATTAAATTCAACATTACCAATGCCGACTTAAGTACAAGAGGACTGACACTCTAACTTTCTTTGATTTGAACCTCTCCTGTGAGTCCGGTTTTAGATTCCGACGCTTTACTTCAGGTTTACTGCTTCCCTTGGACCTTCTTATTGACGACGAAAGACAGAAATTGTATCCGAACTTAATACAAAAGGCACAATGCCGACTTAAGTACAAGAGGACTGACACCTTAACTTCCTATAATTTGAACCTCTCCCGTGAGTCCAGTTTTAGTTTGCGATGCTTCACTTCAGGTTTACTGTATCCCTTGGAGCTTCTTATTGACGATGAAGCACAGAAAATTCAACGGAAATAAATTCAAAAGTCACAATGCCGACTTAAGTACAGGAGGACTTACACTCTTACATCCTATGATTTGAACCTCTCCTGTGAGTCCAGTTTTAGATTCCGATGCTGCACCTCAGGTTTACTGTATTCCTACGTCCTTCTTATTGACTATGAAGCACAGATATTGCATCCGAATTTAATACAAAAGGCATAATGCCGACCTAAGTACAAGAGGACTGACACTCTAACTTTCTATGATTTGGACATCTCCTGTGAGTCCACTTTTAGATTCCGATGCTTCACTTCAGGTTTACTTTATCCCTGGGACCATCTTAATGACGATGAAACACAGATATTGCATCCGAATTTAATACAAAAGGCACAATGCCGACTTAAGTACAAGAGGACTGACACTCTAACTTTCTATGATTCGAACCTCTCCTGTGAGTCCAGCTTTAGATTCCGATGCTCCACTTCACGTTTACCCTATCCCTAGGACCTTCTTAATGAGGATGAAAAACAGAAAATACATCGGAATTAAATTCAAAAGTCACAATGCCGACTTAAGTACAAGAATACTGACACTCTAACTTTCAATGATTTGGACCTCTCCTGTGAGTCCAGCTTTAGATTATCATGCTCCACTTCAGGTTTACTGCATCCCTAGGACCGTCCTATTGAGGATGAAACACAGAAATTGCATCCGACTTTAATACAAAAGGCACAATGCCGACTTAAGTACAAAAGGACTGACACTCTAACTATCTATGATTTGAACCTCTCCTGTGAGTCCAGATTTAGATTCCGATGCTTCACTTCAGGTTACTGTATCCTTTGGACCTTCTTATTGAGGATGAAACACAGAAATTGCATTGGAATTAAATTCAAAAGGCACAATGCCGACTTAAGTACAAGAGGACTGACACTCTAACTTTCTATGATCTGAATCTCTCCTGTGAGTCCAGTTTTAGTTTCCGATGCTTCACTTCAGGTTTACTGTATCCCTTGGACCTTCTTATTGACGATGAAGCACAGAAAATGCAACGGAATTAATTTCAAAAGTCACAATGCCGACTTAAGTACAAGAGGACTGACACTCTAACTTTCTATGATTTGAACCGCTCCTGTGAGTCCGGTTTTAGATTCCGACGCTTCACTTCAGGTTTCCTGTATCCCTTGGACCCTCTTATTGACGACGAAACAGAGAAATTGCATCCGAATTTAATACAAAAGGCACAATGCCGACTTAAGTACAAAAGGACTGACACTCTAACTTTCTATGATTTGAACCACTCCTGTGAGTCCAGTCTTAGATTCCGATGCTTCACTTCAGGTTTACTGTATCCCATGGAGCTTCTTATTGACGATAAAGCACAGAATATGCATCGGAATTAAATTCAAAAGTCACAATGCGACTTAAGTACAAGAGGACTGACACTCTAACTTTCTATGATTTGAACCTCTCCTGTGAGTCAGGTTTTAGATTCCGACGCTTTACTTCAGGTTTACTGTATCCCTTGGACCTTCTTGTTGACGACGAAACACAGAAATTGCATCCGAACTTAATACAAAAGGCACAATGCCGACTTAAGTACAAGAGGACTGCCACTCTAACTTTCTATGATTTGAACCTCTCCTGTGAGTCCACTTTTAGATTCCGATGCTTCACTTCAGGTTTACTGTATCCCTGGGTCCTTCTTAATGACGATGAAACACAGATATTGCATCCGAATTTATTACAAAAGGCACAATGCCGACTTAAGTACAAGAGGACTGACACTCTAACTTTTTATGATTCGAACCTCTCATGTGAGTACACCTTTAGATTCCGATGCTCCACTATACGTTTACTGTATCCCTAGGACCATCTTATTGAGGATGAAACACAGAAATTGCATCCGAATTTAATACAAGATGCACAATGCCGACTTAAGTACAAGAGGACTGACACTCCAACTTTCTATGATTTGAACCTCTCCTGTGAGTCCAGTTTTAGATTCCGATGCTTCACTTCAGGTTTACTGTATCCTTTGGACCTTCTTATTGACGCTGAAACACAGAAATTGCATCCGAATTTAATACAAAAGGCACAATGACGACTTAAGTACAAAAGGACTGACACTCCAACATTCTATGATTTGAACCTCTCCTGTGAGTCCAGTTTTAGATTCCGATGCTTCACTTCAGGTTTACTGTATCCTTTGGACCTTCTTATTGACGCTGAAACACAGAAATTGCATCCGAATTTAATACAAAAGGCATAATGCCGCCTTAGGTACAAGAGGACTCACACTCTACCTTTCTATGATATGAACCTCTCCAGTGAGTCCACTTTTAGATTCCGATGCTTCTTTTCAGGTTTACTGTATCCCTGGGACCTTCTTCATGACGATGAAACACAGATATTGCATCCGAATTTAATACAAAAGGCACAAGGCCGACTTAAGTACAAGAGGACTGACACTCTAACTTTCTATGATTCGAACTTCTCCTGTGAGTCCAGCTTTAGATTCCGATGCTCCACTTCACGTTTACTGTATCCCTAGGACCTTCTTATTGAGGATGAAACACAGGAATTGCATCGGAATTAAATTCAAAAGGCACGATGCCGACTTAAGTACAAGAGGACTGACACTCTAACTTTCTATGATTTCAAACTCTCCTGTTTGTCCAGTCTTAGATTCCGATGCTTCACTTCTGGTTTACTGTATCCCTTGGACCTTCCTAATGACGATGAAACATGAAAAACTGCATCCGAATTTAATACAGAAGGCGCAATGCCGACTTAAGTACAAGAGGACTGACACTCTAACTTTCTATGATTTGAACCTCTCCTGTAAGTCCAGTTTTAGTTTCCGATGCTTCACTTCAGGTTTACTGTATACCTAGGACCTTCTTACTGACGATGCAGCAAAGAAATTGCATCCGAATTTAATACAAAGGCATAATGCCGACTTAGGTACAAGATGACTGACACCCTAACTTTCTATGATTTGAACCTCTCCTGTGAGTCCACTTTTAGATTCCGATGCTTCACTTCGGGTTCACTGTATCCCTGGGACCTTCTTAAAGACGATGAAACACAGAAATTGCATCGGAATTAAATTCAAAATGCACAATGCCGACTTAAGTACAAGAGGACTGACACTCTAACTTTCTATGATTTCAACCTCTCCTGTGGGTCCAGTCTTAGATTCCGATGCTTCACTTCTCGTTTACTGTATCCCTTGGACCTTCTTATTGACGATGAAACATGAAAAACTGCATCCGAATTTAATACAAAAGAAACAATGCCGACTTAAGTACAAGAGGACTGACACTCCAACTTTCTATGATTTGAACCTCTCCTGTGAGTCCAGTTTTAGTTTCCGATGCTTCACTTTAGGTTTACTGTATCACTTGGACATTCTTATTGACGATGAAGCACAGAAAATGCAACGGAATTAAATTCAAAAGTCACAATGCCGACTTAAGTACAAGAGGACTGCCACTCTAACTTTCTATGATTTGAACCTCTCCTGTGAGTCCACTTTTAGATTCCGATGCTTCACTTCAGGTTTACTGTATCCCTGGGACCCTCTTAATGACGATGGAACACAGGTATTGCATCCGAATTTAATACAAGATGCACAATGCCGACTTAAGTACAAGAGGACTGACACTCTAACTTTCTATGCTTTGAACCTCACCTGTAAGTCCAGTTTTAGATTCCGATGCTTCACTTCAGGTTTACTGTATCCTTTGGACCTTCTTATTGACGCTCAAACACAGAACTTGGATCCGAATTTAATACAAAAGGCACAATGACGACTTAAGTACAAGAGGACTGACACTCTAACTTTCTATGATTTGAACCTCTCCTGTGAGTCCAGTTTTAGATTCCGATGCTTCACATCAGGTTTACTGTATCCCTTGGACCTTCTTATTGACGATGAAGCACCGAAATTCCATCGGAATTAAATTTAAAAAGGCACAATGTCGACTTCAGTACAAGAGGACTGACACTCTATCTTTCTATGATTTCAACCTCTCCTGTGAGTCCAGTTTTAGATTCCGATGCTTCACTTCATGTTTACTGTATCCCTTGGACCTTCTTATTGACGATCAAACACAGAAATTGCATCCGAATTTAATACAAATGCCACAATGCCGACTTAAGTACAAAAGGACTGACACTCCAACTTTCTATGATTGGAACCTCTCCTGTGAGACCAGTTTTAGATTCCGATGCTTCACTTCAGGTTTACTGTATCCCTTGGATCTTCTTATTGACGATGAAACACAGAAATTGCATCGGAATTAAATTCAAAAGGCACAATGCCGGCTTAAAAACAAGAGGACTGACACTCTAACTTTCCATGATTTGAACCTCTCCTGTGGGTCCAGTTTTGGATTCAGATGCTTCACTTCTGGTTTACTGTATCCCTTGGACCTTCTTATTGACGATGAAACACAGAAATTGCATCGGAATTAAATTCAAATGGCACAATGCCGACTTAAGTACAAGAGGACTGACACTCTAACTTTCTATGATTTGAACCTCTCCTGTGGGTCCAGTTTTAGATTCCGATGCTTCACTTCTGGTTTACTGTATTCCTTGGACTTTCTTATTGACGATGAAACACAGAAATTGCATCCGAATTTAATACAAGAGGCACAATGCCGACTTAAGTACAAGAGGACTGACACTCTATCTTTCTATGATTCGAACCTCTCCTGTGAGTCCAGCTTTAGATTCCGATGCTCAACTTCACGTTTACTGTATCCCTAGGACCTTCTTATTGAGGATGAAAAACAGAAATTGCGTCCGAATTTAATACAAGGTGCACAATGCCGACTTAAGTACAAGAGGACTGACACTCTAACTTTCTATGATTTGAACCTCTCCTGTGGGTCCAGTTTTAGATTTCGATGCTTCACTTCTGGTCTACTGTATCCCTTGGACCGTCTTATTGAAAGTGAAACATGAAAAATTGCATCCGAATTTAATACAAAAGGCGCAATGCCGACTTAAGTACAAGAGGACTGACTCTCTAACTTCCTATTATTTGAACCTCTCCTGTGAGTCCAGTTTTAGATTCCGATGCTGCACTTCAGGTTTACTGTATACCTATTACCTTCTTATTGAGGATGAAACACAGAAATTGCATGGGAATTAAATTTAAAAAGGCACAATGCCGACTTAAGTACATGAGGACTGACACTCTAACTTTCTATGATTTCAACCTCTCCTGTGGGTCCAGTCTTAGATTCCGATGCTTCACTTCTGGTTTACTGTATCCCTTGGACCTTCTTATTGACGATGAAACATGAAAAACTCCATCCGAATTTAATACAAAAGGCACAACGCCGACTTAAGTACAAGAGGACTGATACTCTAACTTTCTATGATTTGAACCTCTCCTGTGGGTCCAGTTTTAGATTCCGATGCTTCACTTCTGGTTTACTGTATTCCTTGGACTTTCTTATTGACGATGAAACACAGAAATTGCATCCGAATTTAATACAAGAGGCACAATGCCGACTTAAGTACAAGAGGACTGACACTCTATCTTTCTATGATTCGAACCTCTCCTGTGAGTCCAGCTTTAGATTCCGATGCTCAACTTCACGTTTACTGTATCCCTAGGACCTTCTTATTGAGGATGAAAAACAGAAATTGCGTCCGAATTTAATACAAGGTGCACAATGCCGACTTAAGTACAAGAGGACTGACACTCTAACTTTCTATGATTTGAACCTCTCCTGTGGGTCCAGTTTTAGATTTCGATGCTTCACTTCTGGTCTACTGTATCCCTTGGACCGTCTTATTGAAAATGAAACATGAAAAATTGCATCCGAATTTAATACAAAAGGCGCAATGCCGACTTAAGTACAAGAGGACTGACTCTCTAACTTCCTATTATTTGAACCTCTCCTGTGAGTCCAGTTTTAGATTCCGATGCTGCACTTCAGGTTTACTGTATACCTATTACCTTCTTATTGAGGATGAAACACAGAAATTGCATGGGAATTAAATTTAAAAAGGCACAATGCCGACTTAAGTACATGAGGACTGACACTCTAACTTTCTATGATTTCAACCTCTCCTGTGGGTCCAGTCTTAGATTCCGATGCTTCACTTCTGGTTTACTGTATCCCTTGGACATTCTTATTGACGATGAAACACAGAAATTGCATCCGAATTTAATACAAAATGCACAATGCCGACTTAAGTACAAGAGGTCTGACACACTAACTTTCTATGATTTGAAATTCTCCTGTGAGTCCAGTTTTAAATTCCGATGCTTCATTTCAGGTTTACTGTATACCTTGGACCTTCTTATTGACGATGAAACACAGAAATTGCATCGGAATTAAATTCAAAACGCACAATGCCGACTTAAGTACAAGAGGACTGACACTCTAACTTTCTATGATTTGAACCTCTCCTGTGAGTCCAGTTTTAGATTCCGATGATTCACTTCAGGTTTACTGTATACCTTTGACCTCCTTATTGCCGATGAAGCACAGAAATTGCATCGGAATTTAATTCAAAAGGCACAGTGCCGACGTAAGTACAAAAGGACTGACACTCTCACTTTCTACGATTTGAACCTCTCCTGTGAGTCCACTTTTAGCTTTCGATGCTTCACTTCAGGTTTACTGTATCCCTTGGCCCTTCTTATTGACGATGAAACACAGAAATTGCATCGGAATTTAATTCAAAATGCACAATGCCGATTTAAGTACAAGAGGTTAGAGACTCTAACTTTGTATGATTTGAACCTCTCCTGTGAGTCCAGTTTTAGATTCCGATGCTTCACATCAGGTCTACTGTATCCCTTGGACCTTCTCATTGACGATGAAGCACCGAAATTGCATCGGAATTAAATTCAAAAGGCACAATGCCGACTTAAGTAAAAAAGGACTGACACTCTAACTTTCTATGATTTGAACCTCTCCTGTGAGTCCAGTTTTAGATTCCGATGATTCACTTCAGGTTTACTGTATACCTTTGACCTCCTTATTGACGATGAAGCACAGGAATTGCATCGGAATGAAATTCAAAAGGCACAATGCCGACTTAAGTACAAGAGGACTGACACTCTAACTTTCTTTGGTTTGAACCTCTCCTGTGAGTCCAGTTTTAGATTCCGATGTTTCACTTCAGGTTTTTCTGTATCCTTTGGACCTTCTTATTGACGCTGAAACACAGAAGTTGCATCCAAATTAAATACAAAAGGCACAATGCTGTCTTAAGTACAAAAGGACTGACCCTCTAACTTTCTATGATTGGAACCACTCCTGTGAGTCCAGTTTTAGATTCCGATGCTTTACTTGAGGTTTACTGTATCCCTTGGACCTTCTTATTGACGATGAAGAACAGAAATTACATCGGAATTAAATTCAATAAGCACAATGCCGACTTAAGTACAAGAGGACTGACACTCTAACTTTCTATGATTTGAACCTCTCCTGTGAGTCCAGTTTTAGATTTCGATGTTTCACTTCAGGTTTACTGTGTCCCTTGGACCTTCTTATTGACGATGAAACACAGAAATTGCATCGGAATTAAGTTCAAAAGGCACAATGCCAACTTAAGTACAAGAGGTCTGACACTCTAACTATCTATGATTTGAACCTCTCCTGTGAGTCCAGTTTTAGATTCCGATGCTCACATCAGGTTTCCTGTATCCCTTGGACCTTCTTATTGACGATGAAGCACCGAAATAGCATCGGAATTATATTCAAAAGGCACAATGGCGACTTAAGTGCAAGAGGACTGACACTCTAACTTTCTATGATTTGAACCTCTCCTGTGAGTCCAGTTTTAGATTCCGATGCTTCACTTCAGGTTCACTGTAACCCTTGGACCTTTTTATTGACGATGAAACACAGAAATTGCCTCGGAAATAAATTCGAGATGCACAATGCCGACGTAAGTACATGAGGACTGACACTCTAATTTTCTATGATTTGAACCTCTCCTGTGAGTCCAGTTTTAGATTCCGATGCTTGACTTCAGGTTTACTGGATCCCTTGGACATTCGTGTTGACGATGAAACACAGAAATTGCATCCGTATTTAATACAAAATGGACAATGCTGACTTAAGTACAAGAGGTCTGACACTCCAACATTCTATGAGTTGAAATTCTCCTGTGAGTCCAGTTTCAAATTCCGATGCTTCATTTCAGGTTTACTGTATACCTTGGACCTTCTTATTGACGATGAAACACAGAAATTGCATCGGAATTAAATTCAAAAGGCATAATGACGACTTAAGTACAAGGGGACTGACACTCTAACTTTCTATGATTTCAACCTCTCCTGTGAGTCCAGTTTTAGATTCCGATACTTCACTTCAGACTTACTATATCCCTTGGACCTTCTTATTGACGATGAAACACAGAAATTGCATCGGAATTAAATTCAAAGGGCACAATGCAGGTTTAAGTACAAGAGGACTGACACTCTAACTTTCTATGATTTGAAATTCTCCTGTGAGTTCAGTTTTAGATTCCGATGCTTCACTTAAGGTTTACTGTATTCCTAGGACGTTCTTATTGACGATGAAACACAGAAATTGCATCGGAATTAAATTCAAAATGCACAATGCCGACTTAAGTACACGAGGTCTGAGACTTAACCTTTGTATGATTTGAACCTCTCCTGTGAGTCCAGTTTTAGATTCCGATGCTTCACGTCAGGTCTAGTGTATCCCTTGGACCTTCTCATTGACGATGAAGCACCGAAATTACATCGTAATTAAATTCAAAAGGCACAATGCCGACTTAAGTAAGAAAGGACTGACACTCTAACTTTCTATGATTTGAAATCCTCCTGTGAGTCCAGTTTTAGATTCCGATGCTTCACTTCAGGTTTACTGTATACCTTGGACCTTCTTATTGACGATGAAACACAGAAATTGCATCGGAATGAAATTCAAAAGGCACAATGCCGACTTAAGTACAAGAGGACTGACACTCTAACTTTCTATGATTTGAACCTCTCCTGTGAGTCCAGTTTTGGATTCCGATGCTTCACTTCAGGTTTACTGTATCCCTTGGACCTTCTTATTGTGGATGAAACACAGAAATTGCATCCGAATTTAATACAAAATGCACAATGCCCACTTAAGTACAAGAGGACGGACACTCTAACTTTCTATGATTTGAACCTCTTCTGTGAGTCCAGTTTTAGATTCCGATGCTTCACTTCTGGTTTACTGAATTCCTTGGACCTTGTTATTGACGATGAAACACAGATATTGCATCGGAATTACATTCAAAGGGCACAATGCCGATTTAAGTACAAGAGGGCTGACACTCTAACCTTCTATGATTTAAATCTCTCCTGTGAGTCCAGTTTTAGATTCCGATGCTTCACGTCAGGTTTACTGTATACCTTGGACCTTCTTATTGACAATGAAGCACAGAAATTGCATCGGAATTAAATTCAAAAGGCACAATGCCGACTTAAGTACAAGAGGACTGACACTCTAACTTTCTTTGATTTGAACCTCTCCTGTGAGTCCAGTTTTAGATTCCGATGTTTCACTTCAGGTTTACTGTATCCTTTGGACCTTCTTATTGACGCTGAAACACAGATATTGCATCCAAATTTAATACAAAAGGCACAATGCTGACTTAAGTACAAAAGGACTGACCCTCTAACTTTCTATGATTGGAACCTCTCCTGTGAGTCCAGTTTTAGATTCCGATGCTTTACTTGAGGTTTACTGTATCCCTTGGACCCTCTTATTGAAGATGAAGAACAGAAATGACATCGGAATTAAATTCAAAAAGCACAATGCCGACTTATGTACAAGAGGACTGACACTCTAACTTTCTATGATTTGAACCTCTCCTGTGAGTCCAGTTTTAAATTCCGATGGTTCATTTCAGTTTTACTGTATACCTTGGACCTTCTTATTGACGATGAAACGCAGAAATTGCATCGGAATTAAATTCAAAAGGCACAATGACGACTTAAGTACAAGAGGACTGACACTCTAACTTTCTATGATTTCAACCTCTCCTGTGAGTCCAGTTTTAGATTCCGATACTTCACTTCAGGTTTACTATATCCCTTGGACCTTCTTATTGACGATGAAACACCGAAATTGCATCCTAATTAAATTCAAAAGGCAGAATGCTGACTTAAGTAAAAAAGGACTGACACTCTAACTTTCTATGATTTGAAATTCTCCTGTGAGTCCAGTTTTAGATTCCGATGCTTCACTGCAGGTTTACTATATACCTTGGACCTTCTTATTGACGATGACACACAGAAATTGCATCGGAATGAAATTCAAAAGGCACAATGCCGACTTAAGTACAAAAGGACTGACCCTCTAACTTTCTATGATTGGAACTACTCCTGTGAGTCCAGTTTTAGATTCCGATGCTTTACTTGAGGTCTACTGTATCCCTTGGACCTTCTTATTGACGATGAAGAACAGAAATTACATCGGAATTAAATTCAATAAGCACAATGCCGACTTTAGTACAAGAGGACTGACACTCTAACTTTCTATGATTTGAACCTCTCCTGCGAGTCCAGTTTTAGATTTAGATGTTTCACTTCAGGTTTACTGTGTTACTTGGACCTTCTTATTGACGATGAAACACAGAAATTGCATCGGAATTGAGTTCAAAAGGCACAATGCCAACTTAAGTACAAGTGGTCTGACACTCTAACTATCTATGATTTGAACCTCTCCTGTGAGTCCAGTTTAAGATTCCGATGCTCACATCAGGTTTCCTGTATCCCTTGGACATTCTTATTGACGATGAAGCACCGAAATAGCCTCGGAATTATATTCAAAAGGCACAATGGCGACTTAAGTACAAGAGGACTGACACTCTAACTTTCTATGATTTGAACCTCTCCTGTGAGTCCAGTTTTAGATTCCGATGCTTCACTTCAGATTCACTGTAACCCTTGGACCTTTTTACTGACGATGAAACACAGAAATTGCATCGGAATTAAATTCAAGATGCACAATGCCGACGTAAGTACATGAGGACTGACACTCTAATTTTCTATGATTTGAACCTCTCCTGTGAGTCCAGTTTTAGATTCCGATGCTTGACTTCAGCTTTACTGGATCCCTTGGACATTCTTATTGACGATGAAACACAGAAATTGCATCCGTATTTAATACAAAATGGACAATGCCGACTTAAGTACAAGAGGTCTGACACTCCAACATTCTATGAGTTGAAATTCTCCTGTGAGTCCAGTTTCAAATTCCGATGCTTCATTTCAGGTTTACTGTATACCTTGGACCTTCTTATTGACGATGAAACACAGAAATTGCATCGGAATTAAATTCAAAAGGCACAATGACGACTTAAGTACAAGGGGACTGACACTCTAACTTTCTATGATTTCAACCTCTCCTGTGAGTCCAGTTTTAGATTCCGATACTTCACTTCAGATTTACTATATCCCTTGGACCTTCTTATTGACAATGAAACACAGAAATTGCATCGGAATTAAATTCAAAAGGCACAATGCCGGTTTAAGTACAAGAGGACTGACACTCTAACTTTCTATGATTTGAAATTCTCCTGTGAGTCCAGTTTTAGATTCAGATGCTTCACTTCAGGTTTACTGTATTCCTAGGACCTTCTTATTGACGATGAAACACAGAAATTGCATCGGAATTAAATTCAAGATGCAAAATGCCGACGTAAGTACATGAGGACTGACACTCTACATTTCTATGATTTGAACCTCTCCTGTGAGTCCAGTTTTAGATTCCGGTGCTTGACTTCAGCTTTACTGTATCCCTTGGACATTCTTATTGACGATGAAACACAGAAATTGCATCCGAATTTAATACAAAATGCACAATGCCGACTTAAGTACAAGAGGTCTGACACACTAACTTTCTATGATTTGAAATTCTCCTGTGAGTCCAGTTTTAAATTCCGATGCTTCATTTCAGGTTTACTGTATACCTTGGACCTTCTTATTGACGATGAAACACAGAAATTGCATCGGAATTAAATTCAAAACGCACAATGCCGACTTAAGTACAAGAGGACTGACACTCTAACTTTCTATGATTTGAACCTCTCCTGTGAGTCCAGTTTTAGATTCCGATGATTCACTTCAGGTTTACTGTATACCTTTGACCTCCTTATTGCCGATGAAGCACAGAAATTGCATCGGAATTAAATTCAAAAGGCACAGTGCCGACGGAAGTACAAAAGGACTGACACTCTCACTTTCTACGGTTTGAACCTCTCCTGTGAGTCCAGTTTTGGATTCCGATGCTTCACTTCAGGTTTACTGTATCCCTTGGACCTTCTTATTGTGGGTGAAACACAGAAATTGCATCCGAATTTAATACAAAATGCACAATACCCACTTAAGTACAAGAGGACGGACACTCTAACTTTCTATGATTTGAACCTCTTCTGTGAGTCCAGTTTTAGATTCCGATGCTTCACTTCTGGTTTACTGAATTCCTTGGACCTTGTTATTGACGATGAAACACAGATATTGCATCGGAATTACATTCAAAGGGCACAATGCCGATTTAAGTACAAGAGGGCTGACACTCTAACCTTCTATGATTTAAATCTCTCCTGTGAGTCCAGTTTTAGATTCCGATGCTTCACGTCAGGTTTACTGTATACCTTGGACCTTCTTATTGACAATGAAGCACAGAAATTGCATCGGAATTAAATTCAAAAGGCACAATGCCGACTTAAGTACAAGAGGACTGACACTCTAACTTTCTTTGATTTGAACCTCTCCTGTGAGTCCAGTTTTAGATTCCGATGTTTCACTTCAGGTTTACTGTATCCTTTGGACCTTCTTATTGACGCTGAAACACAGATATTGCATCCAAATTTAATACAAAAGGCACAATGCTGACTTAAGTACAAAAGGACTGACCCTCTAACTTTCTATGATTGGAACCTCTCCTGTGAGTCCAGTTTTAGATTCCGATGCTTTACTTGAGGTTTACTGTATCCCTTGGACCCTCTTATTGAAGATGAAGAACAGAAATGACATCGGAATTAAATTCAAAAAGCACAATGCCGACTTATGTACAAGAGGACTGACACTCTAACTTTCTATGATTTGAACCTCTCCTGTGAGTCCAGTTTTAAATTCCGATGGTTCATTTCAGTTTTACTGTATACCTTGGACCTTCTTATTGACGATGAAACGCAGAAATTGCATCGGAATTAAATTCAAAAGGCACAATGACGACTTAAGTACAAGAGGACTGACACTCTAACTTTCTATGATTTCAACCTCTCCTGTGAGTCCAGTTTTAGATTCCGATACTTCACTTCAGGTTTACTATTTCCCTTGGACCTTCGTATTGACGATGAAACACCGAAATTGCATCGGAATTAAATTCAAAAGGCACAATGCTGACTTAAGTAAAAAAGGACTGACACTCTAACTTTCTATGATTTGAAATTCTCCTGTGAGTCCAGTTTTAGATTCCGATGCTTCACTGCAGGTTTACTATATACCTTGGACCTTCTTATTGACGATGACACACAGAAATTGCATCGGAATGAAATTCAAAAGGCACAATGCCGACTTAAGTACAAAAGGACTGACCCTCTAACTTTCTATGATTGGAACTACTCCTGTGAGTCCAGTTTTAGATTCCGATGCTTTACTTGAGGTCTACTGTATCCCTTGGACCTTCTTATTGACGATGAAGAACAGAAATTACATCGGAATTAAATTCAATAAGCACAATGCCGACTTTAGTACAAGAGGACTGACACTCTAACTTTCTATGATTTGAACCTCTCCTGCGAGTCCAGTTTTAGATTTAGATGTTTCACTTCAGGTTTACTGTGTTACTTGGACCTTCTTATTGACGATGAAACACAGAAATTGCATCGGAATTGAGTTCAAAAGGCACAATGCCAACTTAAGTACAAGTGGTCTGACACTCTAACTATCTATGATTTGAACCTCTCCTGTGAGTCCAGTTTAAGATTCCGATGCTCACATCAGGTTTCCTGTATCCCTTGGACATTCTTATTGACGATGAAGCACCGAAATAGCCTCGGAATTATATTCAAAAGGCACAATGGCGACTTAAGTACAAGAGGGCTGACACTCTAACTTTCTATGATTTGAACCTCTCCTGTGAGTCCAGTTTTAGATTCCGATGCTTCACTTCAGGTTCACTGTAACCCTTGGACCTTTTTATTGACGATGAAACACAGAAATTGCATCGGAATTAAATTCAAGATGCACAATGCCGACGTAAGTACATGAGGACTGACACTCTAATTTTCTATGATTTGAACCTCTCCTGTGAGTCCAGTTTTAGATTCCGATGCTTGACTTCAGCTTTACTGGATCCCTTGGACATTCTTATTGACGATGAAACACAGAAATTGCATCCGTATTTAATACAAAATGGACAATGCCGACTTAAGTACAAGAGGTCTGACACTCCAACATTCTATGAGTTGAAATTCTCCTGTGAGTCCAGTTTCAAATTCCGATGCTTCATTTCAGGTTTACTGTATACCTTGGACCTTCTTATTGACGATGAAACACAGAAATTGCATCGGAATTAAATTCAAAAGGCACAATGACGACTTAAGTACAAGGGGACTGACACTCTAACTTTCTATGATTTCAACCTCTCCTGTGAGTCCAGTTTTAGATTCCGATACTTCACTTCAGATTTACTATATCCCTTGGACCTTCTTATTGACAATGAAACACAGAAATTGCATCGGAATTAAATTCAAAAGGCACAATGCCGGTTTAAGTACAAGAGGACTGACACTCTAACTTTCTATGATTTGAAATTCTCCTGTGAGTCCAGTTTTAGATTCAGATGCTTCACTTCAGGTTTACTGTATTCCTAGGACCTTCTTATTGACGATGAAACACAGAAATTGCATCGGAATTAAATTCAAGATGCAAAATGCCGACGTAAGTACATGAGGACTGACACTCTACATTTCTATGATTTGAACCTCTCCTGTGAGTCCAGTTTTAGATTCCGGTGCTTGACTTCAGCTTTACTGTATCCCTTGGACATTCTTATTGACGATGAAACACAGAAATTGCATCCGAATTTAATACAAAATGCACAATGCCGACTTAAGTACAAGAGGTCTGACACACTAACTTTCTATGATTTGAAATTCTCCTGTGAGTCCAGTTTTAAATTCCGATGCTTCATTTCAGGTTTACTGTATACCTTGGACCTTCTTATTGACGATGAAACACAGAAATTGCATCGGAATTAAATTCAAAACGCACAATGCCGACTTAAGTACAAGAGGACTGACACTCTAACTTTCTATGATTTGAACCTCTCCTGTGAGTCCAGTTTTAGATTCCGATGATTCACTTCAGGTTTACTGTATACCTTTGACCTCCTTATTGCCGATGAAGCACAGAAATTGCATCGGAATTAAATTCAAAAGGCACAGTGCCGACGTAAGTACAAAAGGACTGACACTCTCACTTTCTACGATTTGAACCTCTCCTGTGAGTCCACTTTTAGCTTTCGATGCTTCACTTCAGGTTTACTGTATCCCTTGGCCCTTCTTATTGACGATGAAACACAGAAATTGCATCGGAATTTAATTCAAAATGCACAATGCCGATTTAAGTACAAGAGGTCTGAGACTCTAACTTTGTATGATTTGAACCTCTCCTGTGAGTCCAGTTTTAGATTCCGATGCTTCACATCAGGTCTACTGTATCCCTTGGACCTTCTCATTGACGATGAAGCACCGAAATTGCATCGGAATTAAATTCAAAAGGCACAATGCCGACTTAAGTAAAAAAGGACTGACACTCAAACTTTCTATGATTTGAACCTCTCCTGTGAGTCCAGTTTTAGATTCCGATGATTCACTTCAGGTTTACTGTATACCTTTGACCTCCTTATTGACGATGAAGCACAGGAATTGCATCGGAATGAAATTCAAAAGGCACAATGCCGACTTAAGTACAAGAGGACTGACACTCTAACTTTCTTTGGTTTGAACCTCTCCTGTGAGTCCAGTTTTAGATTCCGATGTTTCACATCAGGTTTTTCTGTATCCTTTGGACCTTCTTATTGACGCTGAAACACAGAAGTTGCATCCAAATTAAATACAAAAGGCACAATGCTGTCTTAAGTACAAAAGGACTGACCCTCTAACTTTCTATGATTGGAACCACTCCTGTGAGTCCAGTTTTAGATTCCGATGCTTTACTTGAGGTTTACTGTATCCCTTGGACCTTCTTATTGACGATGAAGAACAGAAATTACATCGGAATTAAATTCAATAAGCACAATGCCGACTTAAGTACAAGAGGACTGACACTCTAACTTTCTATGATTTGAACCTCTCCTGTGAGTCCAGTTTTAGATTTCGATGTTTCACTTCAGGTTTACTGTGTCCCTTGGACCTTCTTATTGACGATGAAACACAGAAATTGCATCGGAATTAAGTTCAAAAGGCACAATGCCAACTTAAGTACAAGAGGTCTGACACTCTAACTATCTATGATTTGAACCTCTCCTGTGAGTCCAGTTTTAGATTCCGATGCTCACATCAGGTTTCCTGTATCCCTTGGACCTTCTTATTGACGATGAAGCACCGAAATAGCATCGGAATTATATTCAAAAGGCACAATGGCGACTTAAGTACAAGAGGACTGACACTCTAACTTTCTATGATTTGAACCTCTCCTGTGAGTCCAGTTTTAGATTCCGATGCTTCACTTCAGGTTCACTGTAACCCTTGGACCTTTTTATTGACGATGAAACACAGAAATTGCCTCGGAAATAAATTCAAGATGCACAATGCCGACGTAAGTACATGAGGACTGACACTCTAATTTTCTATGATTTGAACCTCTCCTGTGAGTCCAGTTTTAGATTCCGATGCTTGACTTCAGCTTTACTGGATCCCTTGGACATTCGTATTGACGATGAAACACAGAAATTGCATCCGTATTTAATACAAAATGGACAATGCTGACTTAAGTACAAGAGGTCTGACACTCCAACATTCTATGAGTTGAAATTCTCCTGTGAGTCCAGTTTCAAATTCCGATGCTTCATTTCAGGTTTACTGTATACCTTGGACCTCCTTATTGACGATGAAACACAGAAATTGCATCGGAATTAAATTCAAAAGGCATAATGACGACTTAAGTACAAGGGGACTGACACTCTAACTTTCTATGATTTCAACCTCTCCTGTGAGTGCAGTTTTAGATTCCGATACTTCACTTCAGATTTACTATATCCCTTGGACCTTCTTATTGACGATGAAACACAGAAATTGCATCGGAATTAAATTCAAAGGGCACAATGCCGGTTTAAGTACAAGAGGACTGACACTCTAACTTTCTATGATTTGAAATTCTCCTGTGAGTTCAGTTTTAGATTCCGATGCTTCACTTAAGGTTTACTGTATTCCTAGGACGTTCTTATTGACGATGAAACACAGAAATTGCATCGGAATTAAATTCAAAATGCACAATGCCGACTTAAGTACACGAGGTCTGAGACTTAACCTTTGTATGATTTGAACCTCTCCTGTGAGTCCAGTTTTAGATTCCGATGCTTCACGTCAGGTCTAGTGTATCCCTTGGACCTTCTCATTGACGATGAAGCACCGAAATTACATCGTAATTAAATTCAAAAGGCACAATGCCGACTTAAGTAAGAAAGGACTGACACTCTAACTTTCTATGATTTGAAATCCTCCTGTGAGTCCAGTTTTAGATTCCGATGCTTCACTTCAGGTTTACTGTATACCTTGGACCTTCTTATTGACGATGAAACACAGAAATTGCATCGGAATGAAATTCAAAAGGCACAATGCCGACTTAAGTACAAGAGGACTGACACTCTAACTTTCTATGATTTGAACCTCTCCTGTGAGTCCAGTTTTGGATTCCGATGCTTCACTTCAGGTTTACTGTATCCCTTGGACCTTCTTATTGTGGATGAAACACAGAAATTGCATCCGAATTTAATACAAAATGCACAATGCCCACTTAAGTACAAGAGGACGGACACTCTAACTTTCTATGATTTGAACCTCTTCTGTGAGTCCAGTTTTAGATTCCGATGCTTCACTTCTGGTTTACTGAATTCCTTGGACCTTGTTATTGACGATGAAACACAGATATTGCATCGGAATTACATTCAAAGGGCACAATGCCGATTTAAGTACAAGAGGGCTGACACTCTAACCTTCTATGATTTAAATCTCTCCTGTGAGTCCAGTTTTAGATTCCGATGCTTCACGTCAGGTTTACTGTATACCTTGGACCTTCTTATTGACAATGAAGCACAGAAATTGCATCGGAATTAAATTCAAAAGGCACAATGCCGACTTAAGTACAAGAGGACTGACACTCTAACTTTCTTTGATTTGAACCTCTCCTGTGAGTCCAGTTTTAGATTCCGATGTTTCACTTCAGGTTTACTGTATCCTTTGGACCTTCTTATTGACGCTGAAACACAGATATTGCATCCAAATTTAATACAAAAGGCACAATGCTGACTTAAGTACAAAAGGACTGACCCTCTAACTTTCTATGATTGGAACCTCTCCTGTGAGTCCAGTTTTAGATTCCGATGCTTTACTTGAGGTTTACTGTATCCCTTGGACCCTCTTATTGAAGATGAAGAACAGAAATGACATCGGAATTAAATTCAAAAAGCACAATGCCGACTTATGTACAAGAGGACTGACACTCTAACTTTCTATGATTTGAACCTCTCCTGTGAGTCCAGTTTTAAATTCCGATGGTTCATTTCAGTTTTACTGTATACCTTGGACCTTCTTATTGACGATGAAACGCAGAAATTGCATCGGAATTAAATTCAAAAGGCACAATGACGACTTAAGTACAAGAGGACTGACACTCTAACTTTCTATGATTTCAACCTCTCCTGTGAGTCCAGTTTTAGATTCCGATACTTCACTTCAGGTTTACTATATCCCTCGGACCTTCTTATTGACGATGAAACACCGAAATTGCATTGGAATTAAATTCAAAAGGCACAATGCTGACTTAAGTAAAAAAGGACTGACACTCTAACTTTCTATGATTTGAAATTCTCCTGTGAGTCCAGTTTTAGATTCCGATGCTTCACTGCAGGTTTACTATATACCTTGGACCTTCTTATTGACGATGACACACAGAAATTGCATCGGAATGAAATTCAAAAGGCACAATGCCGACTTAAGCACAAGAGGACTGACACCCTAACTTTCTATGATTTGAACCTTTCCTGTGACTCCAGTTATAGATTCCGATGCTTCACTTCAGGTTTACTGAATTCCTTGGAACTTCGTATTGACGATGAAACACAGTAATAGCATCGGAATTAAATTCAAAAGGCACAATGCCGACTTAAGTACAAGAGGACTGACCCTCTAATTTTCTTTGATTTGAGCCTCTCCTGTGAGTCGAGTTTTAGATTCCGATGCTTCACTGCAGGTTTACTGTATCCTTTGGACCTTCTTATTGACGCTGAAAAACAGAAATTGCATCCGAATTTAATACAAAAGGCACAATGCCGACTTAAGGACAAGAGGACTGACACTCTATTTTTCTATGATTTGAACCTCTCCTGTGAGACCACTTTTAGATTCCGATGCTACACTTCAGGTTTACTGTATACCATGGGCCTTCTTATTGACGATGAAGCACAGAAATTGCATCGGAATTAAATTCAAAAGGTACAATGCCGACTTAAGTACAAGAGGTCCGACACTCTAACTTTCTATGATTTGAACCTCTCCTGTGAGTCCAGTTTTAGATTCCGATGCTTCACTTCAGGTTTACTGTATTCCTTAGACCTTCTTATTGAAGATGAAACACAGAAATTGCATCCGAATTTAATACAGAAGGCACAATGACGACTTAAGTACAAGAGGACTGACACTCCAACTTTCTATGATTTGAACCTCTCCTGTGAATCCAGTTTTAGGTTCCGATGCTTCACTTCTGGTTTTCTGTATCCCTTGGACCTTCTTATTGACGATGGAACATAGAAATTGCATCCGAATTTAAGGCATAAGGCACAATGCCGACTTAAGTACAAGAGGATTGTCACTCTAACTTTCCATGATTTGAACTTCTCCTGTGAGACCACTTTTAGGTTCCGATGCTACACTTCAGGTTTACTGCATACCTAGGACCTTCTTATTGAGGATGAAACACAGAAATTGCATCCGAATTAAATACAAAATTCACAATGCCGACTTAAGTACAAGAGGACTGACACTCTAACTTTCTATGATTTCAACCTCTCCTGTGAGTCCAGATTTAGATTCCGATGCTTCACTTCTGGTTTTCTGTATACCTTGGACCTTCTTATTGATGATGAACCACAGAAATTGCATCGTAATTAAATTCAAAAGGCACATTGCCGACTTAAATACAAGAGGACCGACACTCTAACTTTCTTTGATTTGAACCACTCCTGAAGGTCCAGTTTTAGATTCCGATGCTTCACTTCAGGTTTACTGTATCCTTTGGACCTTCTTATTGACGCTGAAACACAGAAATTGCATCCGAATTTAATACAAAAGGCACCATGCCGACTTAAGTACAAAAGGACTGACCCTCTAACTTTCTATGATAGGAACCGCTCCTGTGAGTCCAGTTTTAGATACCGATGCTTTACTTCAGGTTTACTGTATCCCTTGGACCTTCTTATTGACGATGAAGAACAGAAATTACATCGGAATTACATTCAAAAAGCACAATGCCGACTTAAGTACAAGAGGACTGACACTCCAACTTTCTATGATTTGAACCTCTCCTGTGAGTCCAGTTTTAGATTTCGATGCTACACTTCAGGTTTACTGTGTCCCTTGGACCTTCTTATTGACGATTAAACACAGAAATTGCATCGGAATTAAAATCAAAAGGCTTAATGCCGACTTAAGTACAAGAGGTCTGACACTCTAACTATCTATGATTTGAACCTCGCCTGTGAGTCCAGTTTTCGATTCCGATGCTTCACATCAGGTTTACTGTATCCCATGGACCTTCTTATTGACGATGAAGCACCGGAGTAGCATCGGAATTATATTCAAAAGGCACAATGCCGACTTAAGTACAAGAGGACTGACACTCCAACTTTCTATGATTTGAACCTCTCCTGTGAGTCCAGTTTTAGATTCCAATGCTTCACTTCAGGTTTACTGTATCCCTTGGACCTTTTTATTGACGATGAAACACAGAATTTGCATCCGAATTTAATACAAAAGGCACAATGCCGACATAAGTACAAGAGGACTGACACTCCAACTTTCTATGATTTGAACCTCTCCTGTGAGTCCAGTTTTAGATTCCAATGCTTCACTTCAGGTTTACTGTATCCCTTGGACCTTTTTATTGACGATGAAACACAGAATTTGCATCCGAATTTAATACAAAAGGCACAATGCCGACATAAGTACAAGAGGACTGACACTCTAACTTTCAATGACTTGAACCTCTCCTGTGATTCCAGTATTAGATTCCTACGCTTCACTTCAGGTTTACTGTGCCCTAGGACCTTCTTATTGACGATGAAACACAGAAATTGCATCCGAATTTAATACAAAATGCACAATGCCGACTTAAGTATAAGAGGACTGACACTCTAACTTTCTATGATTTGAACCTCTCCTGTGAGACCAGTTTTAGATTCCGATGCTTCACTTCAGGTTTACTGTATACCTAGGACCTTCTTATTGGCGATGAAACATAGAAATTGCATTGGAATTAAATTCAAAAGGCACAATGCCGACTTAAGTGTAAGAGGACTGACACTCTCACTTTCTATGATTTGAACCTCTCCTGTGAGTCCAGTTTTAGATTTCGATGCTTCACTTCAGGTTTACTGTGTCACTTGGACCTTCTTATTGACGATGAAACACAGAAATTGCATCGGAATTAAATTCAAAAGGCACAATGCCGACTTAAGTACAAGAGGTCTGACACTCTAACTATCTATGATTTGAACCTCTCCTGTGAGTCCAGTTTTAGATTGTGATGCTTCACTTCAGGTTTACTGTATCCCTTGGACCTTTTTATTGACGATGAAACACAGAAATTGCATCCGAATTTAATACAAAAGGCACAATGATGACTTAAGTATAAGAGGACTGACACTCTCACTTTCTATGATTTGAACCTCTCCTGTGAGTCCAGTTTTAGATTCCGATACATCGCTTCAGGTTTACTGTATCCCTTGGACCTTCTTATTGACGATGAAACACAGAAATTGCATCCGAATTTAATACAAAATGCACAATGCCGACTTAAGTATAAGAGGACTGACACTCTAACTTTCTATGATTTGATCCTCTCCTGTAAGTCCAGTTTTAGATTCCGATGCTTCACTTCAGGTTTACTGTATACCTTTGACCTTCTTATTGACGATGAAACACAGAAATTGCATCGGAATTAAATTCAAAAGGGACAATGCCGACTTAAGTACAAGAGGACGGACACTCTGACTTTCTATGATTTGAACCTCTCCTGTGAGTCCAGTTTTAGATTCCAAAACATCGCTTCAGGTTTACTGTATCCCTTGGACCTTCTTGTTGACGATGAAACACAGAAATTGCATCGGACTAAAATTCAAAAGGCACAATGCCGACTTAAGTACAAGAGTACTGACACTATAATTTTCTATGATTTGAACCTCTCCTGTGAGTCCAGTTTTGATTCCGATGCTTCACTTCGGGTTTACTGTATATCTTGGACCTTCTTATTGATGATGAAACACAGAAATTGCATCCGAATTTAATACCAAAGGCACAATGCCGACTTAAGTACAAGAGGACTGACAATCTAACGATCTATGATTTGAACCTAACCTGTGAGTCCAGTTTTAGTTTCCGATGCTTCACTTCTGGTTTACTGTATCCCTTGGACCTTCTTATTGACGGTGAAACACAGAAATCGCATCCGAATTTAATACAAAAGGCACAATGCCGACTTAAGTACAAGAGGACTGACTTTCTAACTTTCTACGATTTGAACCTGTCCTGTGAGTCCGGTTTTAGATTCCGATGCTACACTTTAGGTTTACTGTATACCATGGACCTTCTTATTGACGATGAAGCACAGAAATTGCATTGGAATTAAATTCAGAAGGAACAATGCCGACTTATGTACAAGAGGACTGACATTCTAACTTTCGATGATTTGAACCTCTCCTGTAAATCCAGTTTTAGATTCCGATGCTTCACTTCAGGTTTACTGTGTACCTTTGACCTTCTTATTGACGATGAAACACAGAAATTGCATCGGAATTAAATTCAAAAGGGACAATGCCGACTTAAGTACAAGAGGACGGACACTCTGACTTTCTATGATTTGAACCTCTCCTGTGATTCCAGTTTTAGATTCCGATGCTTCACTTCAGGTTTATTGTATCCCTGGGACCTTCTTATTGACGATGAAACACAGAAATTGCATCCGAATTTAATACAAAAGGCGCATTGCCGACTTTAGTTCAAGAGGACTGACACTCTAACTTTCTACGATTTGAACCTCTCCTGTGAGTCCGGTTTTAGATTCCGATGCTACACTACAGGTTTGCTGTATACCATGGACCGTCTTATTGACGATGAAGCACAGAAATTGCATCGGAATTAAATTCAGAAGGATCAATGCCGACTTAAGTACAAGAAGACTGATATTCTAACATTCTGTGATTTGAACCTCTCCTGTAAATCCAGTTTTAGATTCCGATGCTTCACTTCAGGTTTACTGTATACCTTTGACCTTCTTATTGACGATGAAACACAGAAATTGCATCGGAATTAAATTCAAAAGGGACAATGCCGACTTAAGTACAGGAGGACGGATACTCTGACATTCTATGATTTGAACCTCTCATGTGAGTCCCCTTTTAGATTCCGATGCTTCACTTCAGGTTTACTGCATCCCTGGGACCTTGTTTATGACAATGAAAAACAGGAAATTGCATCCGAATTTAATACAAAAGGCACAATGCCGACGTAAGTACAAGAGGACTGACACTCTAACTTTATATGATTTGAACCTCTTCTGTGATTCCAGTTTTAGATTCCGATGCTTCACTTCAGGTTTAGTGTATCCCTGGGACCTTCTTATTGACGATGAAACACAGAAATTGCATCCGAATTTAATACAAAAGGCACAATGCCGACTTAAGTACAAGGGGACTGACACTTTAACTTTCTATGATTTGAACCTCTCCTGTGAGTCCAGCTTTAAATTCCCATGCACCTCCTCAGGTTTACTGTATCCCTAGGACCTTCTTATTGAGGATGAAACACAGAAATTGCATCCGAATGTAATACAAAATGCACAATGCCGACTTAAGTACAAGAGGACTGACATTCTATCTTTCTATGATTTCAACCTCTCCTGTGAGTCCAGTTTTAGATTCCGATACTTCACTTCAGGTTTACTAAATCCCTTGGACCTTCTTATTGACGATGAAACACAGAAATTGCATCGGAATTAAATTCAAAAGGCACAATGCCGACTTACGTACAAGAGGACTGACACTCTAACTTTCTATGTCTTGATATTCTCCTGTGAGTTTAGTTTTGGATTCCGATGCTTCACTTCAGGTTTACTGTATACCTAGGACCTTCGTATTGACGATGAAACACACAAATTTCATCGGAAATAAATTAAAAAGGCACAATGCCGACTTAAGTACAAAAGGACTGAAACTGTCACTTTCTATGATTTGAACCTCTCCTGTGAGTCCAGTTTCACATTTCGATGCTTCACTTCAGGTTTACTGTATCCCTTGGATCTTCTTATTGACGATGAAGCACAGAAATTGCATTGGAATTAAATTCAGAAGGGACAATACCGACTTATGTACAAGAGGACTGACATTCTAACTTTATATGATTTGAACCTCTCCCGTAAATCAAATTTTAGATTCCGATGCTTCACTTCAGGTTTACTGTATACCTTTGACCTTCTTATTGACGATGAAACACAGAAATTGCAACGGAATTAAATTCAAAAGGGACAATGCCGATTTAAGTACAAGAGGACGGACACTCTGATTTTCTATGTTTTGAACTTCTCCTGTGAGTCCACTTTTAGATTCCGATGCTTCACTTCAGGTTTACTGCATCCCTGGGACCTTCTTAATGACGATGAAACACAGAAATTGCATCCGAATCTTATACAAAAGGCACAATGCCGACTTAAGTACAAGAAGACTGACACTCTAACTTTCTATGATTTGAACCTCTCCTGTGAGACCACTTTTAGATTCCGATGCTTCACTTCAGGTTTACTGTATACCATGGGCCTTCGTATTGACGAAGAAGCACAGAATATGCATCAGAATTAAATTCAAATGGCACAATGCCGACTTAAGTACAAGAGGACTGACACTCTAACTTTTTATGATTTGAACCTCTCCTGTGAGTCCGGCTTTAAATTCCGATGCTCCTCCTCAGGTTTACTGTATCCCTAAGACCTTCTTATTGAGGATGAAACACAGAAATTGCATCCGAATTTAATACAAAATGCACAATGCCGACTTAAGTACAAGAGGACTGACATTCTTCCTTTCTATTATTTCAACCACTCCTGTGAGTCCAGTTTTAGATTCTGATACTTCACTTCAGGTTTACTAAATCCCTTGGACCATCTTATTGACGATGAAACACAGAAATTGCATCGGAATTAAATTCAAAAGGCACAATGCCGACTTAAGTACAAGAGGACTGACACTCTAACTTTCTATGATTTGATATTCTCCTGTGAGTCCAGTTTTGGATTCCGATGCTTCACTTCAGGTTTACTGTATACCTAGGACCGTCCTATTGACGATGAAACACAGAAATTGCATCGGAATTAAATTCAAAAAGCAAAATGCCGACTTAAGTACAAGAGGACTGACACTCTAACTTTCTATGATTTGAACCTCTCCTGTGAGTCCAGTTTTAGATTCCGATGCTTCACTTCAGGTTTACTGTATCGCTTGGACCTTCTTATTGACGATGAAACACAGAAATTGCATCCGAATTTAAAACATAAGGCACAATGCCGACTTAAGTACGAGAGGACTGATACTCTAACTTTATATGATTTGAACCTCTCCTGTCAGTCCAGTTTTAGGTTCCGATGCTACACTACAGGTTTACTGTATCCCTTGGACCTTCTTATTTACGATGAGACATAGAAATTGCATCCGAATTTAATACAAAAGGCACAATGCTGACTTAAGTAGAAGAGGACTGACACTCTAACTTTATATGATTTGAACCTCTCCAGTGAGTCCAGTCTTAGATTCCGATGCATCACTTCAGGTTTACTGTATCCCTTGGACCTTCTTATTGAGGATGAAACACAGAAATTGCATCCGAATTTAATACAAAAGGCACAATGCCGACTTAAGTACAAGAGGACTGACCCTCTAACTTTCTGTGATTTGAACCTCGCCTGTGAGTCAAGATTTAGATTCCGATGCTGCACTTCAGGTTTACTGTATTCCTTGGATCTTCTTATTGACGATGAAACACAGAAATTGCATTCGAATTTAATACATAAGGCACAATGCTGACTTAAGTACAAGAGGACGGACACTCTAACATTCTATGATTTGAACCTCTCCTGTGAGTCCAGTTTTAGATTCCGATGCTTCACTTCATGTTTACTGTAACCCTTGGACCTTCTTATTGACGGTGAAACACAGAAATTGCATCCGAAATCAATACAAAAGACACAATGCCGACTTAAGTGCAAGATGACTGACACTCTAACTTTCTATGATTTGAACCTCTCCTGTGAGTCCAGTTTTAGTCTCCGATGCTTCACTTCAGGTTTACTGTATCCCTTGGACCTTCTTATTGACGATGAAACACAGCAATTGCATCCGAATTTAATACAAAAGGCACAATGCCGACTTAAGTACAAGAGGATTGACACTCTGACGTTCTATGATTTGAACCTCTCCTGTGAGTCCAGTTTTAGATTCCGATGCTTCACTGCGGGTTTACTGTATACCTTGGACTTTCTTGTGGACGATGAAGCACAGAAATTGCATCGGAATTAAATGTTGAACCCCTCCTGTGAGACCAGTTTTAGATTCCAATGCTTCACTTCCGGTTTAGAGCATCCCTTGGACCTTGTTATTGACGATCAAACACAGAAAATGGATTCGAATTTAATACGAAAGGCACAATGCCGACGTAAGTACAAGAGGACTGACACGCTAACTTTAAATGATTTGAACCTCTCCTGTGAGTCCAGTTTTAGATTCCGATGCTTCACTTCAGGTTTACTGCATACCTTGGGCCTTCTTATTGACGATGAAGCACAGGAATTGCATTGGAATTAAATTCAAAAGGCACAATGCCGACATAAGTACAACAGGACTGACACTCTAATTTTGTATGATTTGAACCTCTCTTGTGAGTCCAGTTTTAGATTCCGATGCTACACTTCAGGTTTATTGTATGACTTGGACCTTCTAATTGACGATGAAACACAGAAATTGCATCCGAATTTAATACAAAAGGCACAGTGCCGACTTAAGTACAAGGGGACTAACACTCTAAGTTTCTATGATTTGAACCTCACCTGTGAGTCCAGTTTTAGATTCCGATGCTTCACTTCAGGTTTACTGTATCCCTTGGACCTTCTTATTGACGATGAAACACAGATATTGCATCCGAATTTAATAGAAAAGGCTCAATGCTGACTTAAGTACAAGAGGACTGACCCTCTAACTTTCTATGATTTGAACCTCTCCTGTGAGTCCAGTTTTAGATTCCGATGCTTCACTTGATCTTTACTGTAACCCTTGGACCTTCTTATTGACGGTGAAACACAGAAATTGCATCCGAATTTAATACAAAAGACACAATGCCGACTTAAGTACAAGAGGACTGACACTCTAACTTTCTATGATTTGAACCTCTCCTGTGAGTCCAGTTTTAGATTCCGATGCTTCACTTCAGGTTTACTGTATACCTTGGACCTTCTTGTGGACGATGAAGCACAGAAATTGCATCGGAATTAAAGTCAAAAGTCATAATGCCGACATAAGTACAAGAGGACTGACACTCTAACTTTCTATGGTTTGAACCTCTCCTGTGAGTCCAGTTTTAGATTCCAATGCTTCACTTCCGGTACAGTGCATCCCTTGGACCTTGTTATTGACGATGAAACACAGAAAATGCATTCGAATTTAATACGAAAGTCACAATGCCGACTTAAGAACAAGAGGACTGACACGCTAACTTTGTATGATTTGAACCTCTCCTGTGAGTCCAGTTTTAGATTCCGATGCTTCACTTCAGGTTTACTGCAAACCTTGGACCTTCTTATTGACGATGAAGCACAGAAATTGCATCGGAATTAAATTCAAAAGGCACAATGCCGACATAAGTATAAGAGGACTGACACCCTAATTTTCTAAGATTTGAACCTCTCTTGTGAGTCCAGTTTTTGATTCCGATGCTACACTTCAGGTTTATTGTATGACTTGGTCCTTCTAATTGACGATGAAACACAGAAATTGCATCCGAATTTACTACAAAAGGCACAATGCCGACTTAAGTACAAGGGGACCAGCACTCTAACTATCTATGATTTGAACCTCTCCTGTGAGTCCAGTTTAAGATTCCGATGCTTCACTTCAGGTTTACTGTATCCCTTGGACCTTCTTATTTACGATGAAACACAGATATTGCATCCGAATTTAAAGAATATGCACAATGCCGACTTAAGTACAAGAGGACTGACACTCTAACTTTCTATGATTTGAATCTCTCCTGTGAGTCCAGTTTTAGATTCCGATGCTTCACTTCAGGTTTACTGTATACCTTGGACCTTCTTATTGGAGATGAAGCACAGGAATTACATCGGAATTTAATTCAAAAAGCACAATGCCGACTTAAGTACAAGAGAACTGACACTCTAACTTTCTATGATTTGAACCTCTCCTGTGAGTCCAGTTTTAGATTCTGATGCTTCACTTCAGGTTTCCTGTATCCCTTGGACCTTCTTATTGACGATGAAACACATAAATTGCATTGGAATTAAATTCAAAAGGCACAATGCCGACTTAAGTACAAGACGACTGATACTCTAACTTTCTATGATTTGAACCTCTCCTGTGAGTCCAGTTTTAGATTCCGACGCTTCACTTCAGGTTTACTGTATCCCTTGGACCTTCTTATTGACGGCGAAACACAGAAATTGCATCCGAATTTAATAAAAAGGCACAATGTCGACTTAAGTACAAGAGGACTGACACTCTAACTTCTATGATTTGAACCTCTCCTATGAGTTCAGTTTTAGATTACGATGCTGCACTTCAGGTTTACTGTATACCTAGGCCCTTCTTATTGACGATGAAGCAAAGAAATTGCATCCGAATTTAATACAAAGGGCATAGTGCCGACTTAAGTACAAGAGGACGGATACTCTAACTATCTATGATATGAACCTCTCCCGTGAGTCCAGTTTCAGATTCCGATGCTTCACTTCAGGTTTACTGCATACCTTAGACCTTCTTATTGACGATGAAGCACAGGAATTGCATTGGAATTAAATTCAAAAGGCACAATGCCGACATAAGTACAACAGGACTGACACTCTAATTTTCTATGATTTGAACCTCTCTTGTGAGTCCAGTTTTAGATTCCGATGCTACACTTCAGGTTTATTGTATGACTTGGACCTTCTAATTGACGATGAAACACAGGAATTGCATTCGAATTTAATACAAAAGGCACAGTGCCGACTTAAGTACAAGGGGACTAACACTCTAACTTTCTATGATTTGATCCTCACCTGTGAGTCCAGTTTTAGATTCCGATGCTTCACTTTAGGTTTACTGTATCCCTTGGACCTTCTTATGGACGATGAAACACAGATATTGCATCCGAATTTAATAGAAAAGGCTCAATGCTGACTTAAGTACAAGAGGACTGACCCTCTAACTTTCTATGATTTGAACCACTCCTGTGAGTCCAGTTTTAGATTCCGATGCTGCACTTCAGGTTTACTGTATACCTTGGATCTTCTTATTGACGATGAAACACAGAAATTGCATTTGAATTTAATACATAAGGCACAATGCCGACTTAAGTCACAGATGGACTGACACTCTAAATTTCTATGATTTGAACCTCTCCTGTGAGTCTAGTTTTAGATTCCGATGCTTCACTTGATGTTTACTGTAACCCTTGGACCTTCTTATTGACGGTGAAACACAGAAATTGCATCCGAATTTAATACAAAAGACACAATGCCGACTTAAGTACAAGAGGACTGACACTCTAACTTCCTATGATTTGAGCCTCTCCTGTGAGTCCAGTTTTAAATTCCGATGCTTGACTTCAGGTTTACTGTATACCTTGGACCTTCTTGTGGACGATGAAGCACAGAAATTGCATCGGAATTAAAGTCAAAAGTCATAATGCCGACATAAGTACAAGAGGACTGACACTCTAACTTTCTATGGTTTGGACCTCTCCTGTGAGTCCAGTTTTAGATTCCAATGCTTCACTTCCGGTACAGTGCATCCCTTGGACCTTGTTATTGACGATGAAACACAGAAAATGCATTAGAATTTAATACGAAAGTCACAATGCCGACTTAAGTACAAGAGGACTGACACGCTAACTTTGTATGATTTGAACCTCTCCTGTGAGTCCAGTTTTAGATTCCGATGCTTCACTTCAGGTTTACTGCAAACCTTGGACCTTCTTATTGACGATGAAGCACAGAAATTGCATCGGAATTAAATTCAAAAGGCACAATGCCGACATAAGTGTAAGAGGACTGACACCCTAATTTTCTAAGATTTGAACCTCTCTTGTGAGTCCAGTTTTTGATTCCGATGCTACACTTCAGGTTTATTGTATGACTTGGTCCTTCTAATTGACGATGAAACACAGAAATTGCATCCGAATTTACTACAAAAGGCACAATGCCGACTTAAGTACAAGGGGACCAACACTCTAACTTTCTATGATTTGAACCTCTCCTGTGAGTCCAGTTTCAGATTCCGATGCTTCACTTCAGGTTTACTGTATCCCTTGGACCTTCTTATTGACGATGAAACACAGATATTGCATCCGAATTTAAAGAATATGCACAATGCCGACTTAAGTACAAGAGGACTGACACTCTAACTTTCTATGATTTGAATCTCTCCTGTGAGTCCAGTTTTAGATTTCGATGCTTCACTTCAGATTTACAGAATCCCTTGGATCTTCTTATTGACGATGAAACACAGAAACTGCATTCGAATTTAATACAAAAGGCACAATGCCGACTTAAGTACAAGAGGACTGACACTCTAATTTTCTATGATTTGAACCTCTCCTGTGAGTCCAGTTTTAGATTCCGATGCTTCACTTCAGGTTTACTGTATCGCTTGGACCTTCTTAATGACGATGAAACACAGAAATTGCATCCGAATTTAAAACGTAAGGCACAATGCCGACTTACGTACGAGATGACTGACACTCTAACTTTATATGATTTGAACCTCTTCAGTGAGTCCAGTTTTAGATTCCGATGCTTCACTTCAGGGTTACTGTATCCCTTGGACTTTCTTATTGACGATGAAACACAAAAATTGCATCCGAATTTAATACAAAAGGCACAATGCCGACTTAAGTACAAGAGGACTGACTCTCTAACTTTCTATGATTAGAAACGTCTCTTGTGAGTCCAGTTTCAGATTCTGATGCTTCACTTCAGGTTTATTGTATCCCTTGGACCTTCTTATTGACGATGAAACACAGAAATTACATCCGACCTTAATACAAAAGGCACAATGCCGACTTAAGTACAAGAGGACTGACCCTCAAATTTTCTATGATTTGAACCTCTCCTGTGAGCCCAGTTTGAGATTCCGATGCTTCACTTCAGGTTTACTGTATGCATTGGACCATCTTATTGACGATGAAGCACAGAAATTGCATCGAAATTAAATACAAAAGGCATAATGCCGACTTAAGTACAAGAGGACTGACTCTCTAACTTTCTATGATTAGAAACGTCTCTTGTGAGTCCAGTTTTAGATACTGATGCTTCACTTCAGGTTTATTGTATCCCTTGGACCTTCTTATTGATGATGAAACACAGAAATTACATCCGACTTTAATACAAAAGGCACAATGCCGATTTAAATACGGAAGGGCTGACACTCTAGCTTTCTATGATTTGAACCTCTCCTGTGAGTCCAGTTTCAGATTCCGATGCTTCACTTCAGGCTTACTGTATACCTTGGACCATCTTATTGACGATGACACACAGAAATTGCATACGGATTAAATACAAAAGGCACAATGCCAACTTAAGTACAAGAGGATTGACACTCTAACTTTCTATGATTTGATACTCTCCTGTGAGTCCAGTTTTAGATTCCGTTGCTGCACTTCAGGTTTACTGTATACCTTATACCTTCTTGTTGCCGATGTAACACAGAAATTGCATCCGAATTTAATACAAAAGGCACAATGCCGACTTAAGTACAAGGGGACTGACACTCTAACTTTCAATGATTTGAACCTCTCCTGTGAGTTCAGTTTTAGATTACGATGCTGCACTTCAGGTTTACTGTATCGCTTAGACCTTCTTATTGACGATGAAACACAGAAATTGCATCCGAATTTAAAACATAAGGCACATTGCCGACTTAAGTACAAGAGGACTGACACTCTAACTTTCTATGATTTGAACCTCTCCTGTGATTCCAGTTTTAGATTCCGATGCTTCACTTTATATTTACTTTATACCTTGGACCATCTTATTGACGATGAAGCACAGAAATTGCATCCGAATTGAATACAAAAGACACAATACCGACTTCAGTACAAGAGGACTGAAACTCTACCTTTCTATGATTTGAACCTCTCCTGTGAGTCCAGTTTTAGATTCCGATGCTTCACTTCAGATTTACTGTATACCTTGGACCTTCTTGTTGACGATGAAGCACAGAAATTGCATCAGAATTAAATTCAAAAGGCATAATGCCGACTTAAGTACAAGAGGACTGACACTCTAACTTTCTGTGGTTTGAACCTCACCTGTGAGTCCAGTTTTAGATTCCGATGCTTCACTTCAGGTTTAGTGCATCCCTTGGACCTCGTTATTGACGATGAAACACAGAAAATGCATCCGAATTTAATACCAAAGGCACAATGCCGACTTAAGTACAAGAGGACTGACACTCTAAATTTCTATGATTTGAACCTCTCTTGTGAGTCCAGTTGTAGATTCCGATGCTACACTTCAGGTTTATTGTATGACTTTGACCTTCTAATTGACGATGAAACACAGAAATTGCATCCGAATTTAATACAAAAGCTACAATGCCGACTTAAGTACAAGAGGACTGACACTCGAACTTTCTGTGATTGGAACCTCTCCTGTGACTCCAGTTTTAGAATCCGATGCTTCACTTCAGGTTTACTGTATCCCTTGGACCTTCTTATTGACGATGAAACACAGAAATTCCATCGGACTAAAATTCAAAAGGCACAATGCCGACATAAGTACAAGAGGACAGACACTCTAACTTTCTATGATTTGAACCACTCCTGTGAGTCCAGTTTTAGATTCCGATGCTTTACATCAGGTTTACTGTATCCTCTGGACCTTCTTAATAACAATGAAACACAGAAACTGCATCCGAATTTAATACAAAAGGCACAATGCCGACTTAAGTACAAGACGACTGACACTCTAACCTTCTATGATTTGAATATCTCCTGTGAGTCCAGTTTCAGATTCCGATGCTTCACTTCAGGTTTAGTGCATCCCTTGGACCTTGTTATTGACGATGAAACACAGAAAAAGCATCCGAATTTAACTCGAAAGGCACAATGCCGACTTAAGTACAAGAGGACTGACGCTCTAACTTTCTATGATTTGAGTCTCTCCTGTGAGTCCAGTTTTAGATTACGATGCTTCTCTTCAGGTTTACTGCATACCTTGGACCTTCTTATTGACGATGAAGCACAGAAATTGCATCGGAATTAAATTCAAAAGGCACAATGATGACATAAGTACAAGAGGACTGACACTCTAAATTTCTATGATTTGAACCTCTCTTGTAAGTCCAGTTTTAGATTTCGATGCTTCACATCACGTTTACTGTATCCCTTGGACCATCTTATTGAAGTTGAAACACAGAAATTGCATCGGAATTAAATTCAAAAGGCACAATGCCGATTTAAGTACAATAGGACGGACACTGTCACTTTCTATAATCTGATCCTCTCCTGTGAGTCTAGTTTTAGATTCCGATGCTTCACTTCAGGTTTACTGTATCCCTGGGACCTTCTTAATGCCGATGAAACAAAGAAATTGCATCCGAATGTAATACAAAAGGCACAATGCCGACTTAAGTAAGAGAGGACTGACACTCTAACTTTCTATGATTTCAACCTCTCCTGTGAGTCCAATTTTAGATTCCGATTCTTCACTTCAGGTTTACTGTATACCTTGGACCTTCTTATTGACGATGAAACGCAGAAATTGCATCCGAATTTAATACAACAGGCGCAATGCAGACTTAAGTACAAGAGGACTGACACTCTAACTTTCTATGATTTGAACCTCTCCTGTGAGTCCAGTTTTAGATTCCGATGCTCACTTCAGGTTAACTGTATCCCTGGGACCTTCTTAATTACAATTAAACACTGACATTGCATAAGAGTTTAA
This sequence comes from Schistocerca americana, assembly GCF_021461395.2. NCBI lineage: Eukaryota > Metazoa > Arthropoda > Insecta > Orthoptera > Acrididae > Schistocerca > Schistocerca americana. Next base: position 73,278,544 of record NC_060128.1, read on the forward strand.
TACAAAAGGCACAATGCCGACTTAAGTACAAGAGGACTGACACTCTAACTTTCTATGATTTGAACCTCTCCTGTGAGTCCAGTTTTAGATTCCGATGCTACACTTCAGGTTTACTGTATACCATGGGAATTCTTATTGACGATGAAGCACAGAAATTGCATCGGAATTAAATTGAAAAGGCACCGTGCCGACTTAAGTACAAGAGGACTGACACTCTATCTTTCTATGATTTGAACCGCTCCTGTGAGTCCAGCTTTAGATTCTGAACCTCCACCTCAGGTTTACTGTATCCCTAGGACCTTCTTATTGAGGATGAAACACAGAAATTGCATCCGAATTTAATACAAAATGCACAATGCCGACTTAGATACAAGCGGACTGGCACTCTAACTTTCTATGATTTCAACCTCTCCTGTGAGTCCAGTTTTAGATTGCGATACTTCACTTCAGGTTTACTATATCCCTTGGAAATTCTTATTGACGATGAAACACTGAAATTGCGTCGGAATTAAATTCAAAAGGCACAATGCCGACTTAAGTACAAGAGGACTGACACTCTAACTTTCTATGATTTGAACCTCTCCTGTGAGTCCAGTTTTAGATTCCGATGCTTCACTTCAGGTTTACTGCATACCTTGGACCTTCTTATTGACGATGAAACACAGAAATTGCATCCGAATTTAATACAAAAGGCACAATGCCGACTTAGGTACAAGAGGACTGACACTCTAACTTTCTATGATTTGAACCTCTCCTGTGAGTCCAGTTTTAGATTCCGATGCTCACTTCAGGTTTACTGTATCCCTGGGACTTTCTTAATGATAATCAAACACAGAAATTGCATCCGAATTTAATACAAAGGGTATAATGCCGACTTAAGAACAAGAGGACTGACACTCTAACTTTCTATGATTTGAACCTCTCCTGTGAGTCCAGTTTTAGATTCCGATGCTTCACTTCAGGTTTATTGTATCCCTGAGACCTTCTTAATGACGATGAAACACAGAAATTGCATCCGAATATAATAAAAAAGGCACAATGCCGACTTAAGTACAGGTGGACTGACACTCTAACTTTCTATGATTTGAACCTCTCCTGTGAGTCCAGTATTAGACTCCGATGCTTCACTTCAGGTTCACTGTATACCTTGGACCTTCTCATTGACGATGAAACACAGAAATTGCATCGGAAATAAATTTTAAATGCACAATGCCGACTTAAGTACAAGAGGACTGACACTCTAACTTTCTACGATTTGAACCTCTCCTGTGAGTCCACTTTTAGATTCCGATGCTTCACTTCAGGTTTACTGTATCCCTGGGACCTTCTTGATTACGATGAAACACAGATATTGTATCCGAATTTATAACAAAGGGCACAATGCCGACTTAAGTACAAGAGGACCGATACTCTAACTTTCTGTGAATTGAACCTTTCCTGTGAGACCACTTTTAGTTTCCGATGCTACACTTCAGGTTTACTGTATACCATGGGCCTTCTTATTGACGATGAAACACACATTGCATCCGAATTTAATACAAAATGCACAATGCCGACTTAAGTACAAGAGGACTGACACTCTATCTTTCTATTATTTGAACCTCTCCTGTGAGACCAGTTTTAGATTCCGATGCTTCACTTCAGGTTTACTGTAACCCTTGGACCTTCTTATTTACGATGAAGCACAGAATATGCATCGGAATTAAATTCAAAAGCATAATGCCGACTTAAGTACAAGAGGACTGACACTCTATCTTTCTATTATTTGAACCTCTCCTGTGAGACCAGTTTTAGATTCCGATGCTTAACTTCAGGTTTACTGTATCCCTTTGACCTTCTTATTGACGATGATGCACAGAAATTGCATTGAAAGGATGTTCAAAAAGCACAATGCTGACTTAAGTACAAGACGACTGACAGTCTAACTTTCTTTGATTTGAACCTCTCCTGTGAGCCCAGTTTTAGGTTCCGATGCTTCACCTCAGGTTTACTGTACCCCTTGGACCTTTTTATTGACGTTGAAACACAGAAACTGCATCGGAATTAAATTCAAAAGGCACAATGCCAACTTAAGTACAAGAGGACTGACACTCTCATTTTCTATGATTTGAACCTCTCCTGTGAGTCCAGTTTTACTTTCCGATGCATCACTTCAGGTTTACTTTATCCCTTGGACCTTCTTATTGACGATGAAACACAGAAATTCCATCGGACTAAAATTCAAAAGGCACAATGCCGACTTAAGTACAAGAGGACTGATACTCTAACTTTCTATGATTTGAACCTCTCCTGTGAGTATAGTTTTCAATTCCGATGCTTCACTTCAAGTTTACTCTATACCTTGGACCTTCTTATTGACGATGAAACATAGAATTTGCATCCGAATTTAATACAAAAGGCACAAAGCCGACTTAAGAACAAGAGGACTGACACTCTAACTTTCTATGATTTGAACCACTCCTGTGAGTCCAGTTTTAGATTCCGATGCTTTACTTCAGGATTACTGTATCCCCTGGACCTTCTTAATAACAATAAAACACAGAAACTGCATCCGAATGTAATACAAAAGGCACAATGCCGACTTAAGTACAAGACGACTGACACTCTAACCTTCTATGATTTGAACCTCTCCTGTGAGTCTAGATTTAGATTCCGATGCTTCACTTCAGGTTTACTGTAAACCTTAAACCTTCTTATTGACAATGAAACACACAAATTGCAACGGAATTAAATTCAAAGGCACAGTGCCAACTTAAGTACAAGACGACTGACACTATAACATTCTATGATTTGAACCTCTCCTGTGAGTCCAGTTTTAGATTCCGACGCTTCACTTCAGGTTTACTGTATCCCTTGGACCATCTTATTGACGTTGAAACACAGAAATTGCATCGGAACTAAATTCAAAAGGCACAATGCCGATTTAAGTACAAGAGGACTGACACTCTAACTTTCTATGATTTGAACCTCTCCTGTGAGTCCAATTTTAGATTCCTGTTCTTCACTTCAGGTTTACTGAATACCGTGGACCTTCTTATTGACGATGAAACACAGAAATTGCATCCGAATTTAATACAAAAGGCACAATGCCGACTTAAGTACAAGAGGACTGACACTCTAACTTTCTATGATTTGAACCTCTCCTGTGAGTCCAGTATTAGACTCCGATGCTTCACTTCAGGTTCACTGTATACCTTGGACCTTCTTATTGACGATGAAACACAGAAATTGCATCGGAAATAAATTTTAAATGCACAATGCCGACTTAAGTACAGGAGGACTGACACTCTAACTTTCTACGATTTGAACCTCTCCTGTGAGTCTACTTTTAGATTCCGATGCTTCACTTTAGGTTTACTGTATCCCTGGGACCTTCTTAATGACGATGAAACACAGATATTGCATCCGAATTTAATACAAAAGGCACAGTGCCGACTCAAGTACAAGAAGACTGACACTCTAACTTTCAATGATTTGAACCTCTCCGTTGAGTCCAGTTTTAGATTTGAATGCTTCATTTCAGGATTACTGTATACCTTGGAGCTTCTTATTGACGATGAAGCACAGAAATTGCATCGCAATTTAATTCAGAAGGCACAATGCCGACTTAAGTACAAGAGGACTGACACTCTAACTTTCTATAATTTGAACTTCTCCTGAGAGTCCAGTTTTAGATTCCGATGCTTCACTTCAGGTTTACTGTATCCCTGGGACCTTCTTATTGACGATGAAACACAGAAATTGCATCTGACATTAATACAAAAGGCACAATGCCGACTTAAGTACAAGAGGACTGACACTCTAACTCTCTGTGATTTGAACCTCTCCTGTGAGACCACTTTTAGTTTCCGATGCTACACTTCAGGTTTACTGTATACCATGGGAATTCTTATTGACAATGAAGCACAGAAATTGCATCGGAATTAAATTGAAGAGGCACCGTGAAGACTTAAGTACAAGAGGACTGACACTCTAACTTTCTATGATTTGAACCGCTCCTGTGAGTCCAGCTTTAGATTCCGAACCTCCACCTCAGGTTTACTGTATCCCTAGGACCTTCTTATTGAGGATGAAACACAGAAATTGCATCTGAATTTAATACAAAATGCACAATGCCGACTTAGATACAAGCGGACTGGCACTCTAACTTTCTGTGATTTCAACCTCTCCTGTGAGTCCAGTTTTAGATTCCGATAATTCACTTCAGGTTTTCTATATCCCTTGGACCCTCTTATTGACGATGAAACACAGAAATTGCATCGGAATTAAATTCAAAAGGCACAATGCCCACTTAAGTACAAGAGGACTGACACTCTAACTTACTATGATTTGAACCTCTCGTGTGAGTCCAGTTTTAGGTTCCGATGCTTCACTTCAGGTTTACTGTATACCTTGGACGTTCTTATTGACGATGAAACACAGAAATTGCTTCGGAATTAAATTCAATATGCACAATGCCGACTTAAGTACAAGAGGACTGACACTCTAACTTTCAATGATTTGAACCTGTCCTGTGAGTCCAGTTTTAGATTCCGATGCTTCACGTCAGGTTTACTGTATACCTTGGTCCTTCTTATTGACGATGAAGCACAGAAATTTCATCAGAATTGGATTCAAAAGGCATAATGCCGACTTAAGTACAAGAGGACTGACACTCTAACTTTCTGTGATATGAACCTCTCCTGTGAGACCATTTTTAGATTCCGATGCTACACTTCATGTTTACTGTATACCATGCTCCTTCTTATTGACGATGAAGCACAGAAATTCCATCGGAATTAAATTGAAAAGGCACAGTGCCGACTTAAGTTCAGGAGGACTGACACTCTAACTTTCTATGATTTGAACCTCTCCTGTGAGTCCAGCTTCAGATTCCGATGCTCCACCTCACGTTTACTGCATCCCTGGGACCTTCTTATTGAGGATGATACACAGAAATTGCATCCGAATTTAATACAAAATGCACAATGCCGACATTAGTACAAGAGGACTGACACTCTAACTTTCTATGATTTCAACCTCTCCTGTGAGTCCAATTTTACATCCCGATGCTACACTTCAGGTTTACTGTATCCTTTGTTCCTTCTTATTGACGCTGAAACACAGAAATTGCATCCGAATTTAATACAAAAGGCACAATGCCGATGTAAGTAGAAAAGGACTGACACTCTAACTTTCTATGATTGGAACCTCTCCTGTGAGTCCAGTTTTAGATTCCGATGCTTCACTTCAGGTTTACTGTATCCCTTGGACCTTCTTATTGACGATGAAACACAGAAATTGCTTCGGAATTAAATTCAATATGCACAATCCTCTGGACAATGAAACACAGAAACTGCATCCGAATTTAATACCAAAGGCACAATGCCGACTTAAGTACAAGAGGACTGACACTCTAAATTTCTATGTTTTGAACCTCTCTTGTGAGTCCAGTTGTAGATTCCGATGCTACACTTCAGGTTTATTGTATGACTTTGACCTTCTAATTGACGATGAAACACAGAAATTGCATCCGAATATAATACAAAAGGTACAATGCCGACTTAAGTACAAGAGGACTGACACTCGAAATTTCTGTGATTGGAACCTCTCCTGTGACTCCAGTTTTAGAATCCGATGCTTCACTTCAGGTTTAGTGCATCCCTTGGACCTTGTTATTGACGATGAAACACAGAAAAAGCATCCGAATTTAACTCGAAAGGCACAATGCCGACTTAAGTACAAGAGGACTGACGCTCTAACTTTCTATGATTTGAGTCTCTCCTGTGAGTCCAGTTTTAGATTACGATGCTTCTCTTCAGGTTTACTGCATACCTTGGACCTTCTTATTGACGATGAAGCACAGAAATTGCATCGGAATTAAATTCAAAAGGCACAATGATGACATAAGTACAAGAGGACTGACACTCTAAATTTCTATGATTTGAACCTCTCTTGTAAGTCCAGTTTTAGATTTCGATGCTTCACATCACGTTTACTGTATCCCTTGGACCATCTTATTGAAGTTGAAACACAGAAATTGCATCGGAATTAAATTCAAAAGGCACAATGCCGATTTAAGTACAATAGGACGGACACTGTCACTTTCTATAATCTGATCCTCTCCTGTGAGTCTAGTTTTAGATTCCGATGCTTCACTTCAGGTTTACTGTATCCCTGGGACGTTCTTAATGCCGATGAAACAAAGAAATTGCATCCGAATGTAATACAAAAGGCACAATGCCGACTTAAGTAAGAGAGGACTGACACTCTAACTTTCTAAGATTTCAACCTCTCCTGTGAGTCCAATTTTAGATTCCGATTCTTCACTTCAGGTTTACTATATACCTTGGACCTTCTTATTGACGATGAAACGCAGAAATTGCATCCGAATTTAATACAACAGGCACAATGCAGACTTAAGTACAAGAGGACTGACACTCTAACTTTCTATGATTTGAACGTCTCCTGTGAGTCCAGTTTTAGATTCCGATGCTTCACTTCAGGTTTACTGTATCCCTGGGACCTTCTTATTGACGATGAAACACAGAAATTGCATTCGAAATTAATACAAAAGGCACAGTGCTGACTAAAGTACAAGAGGACTGACACTCTAACTTTCTGTGATTTGAACCTCTCCTGTGAGACCACGTTTAGTTTCCGATGCTACACTTCAGGTTTACTGTATACCATGGGAATTCTTATTGACGATGAAGCACAGAAATTGCATCGGAATTAAATTGAAAAGGCACCGTGCCGACTTAAGTACAAGAGGACTGACACTCTCACTTTGTATGATTTGAACCGCTCCTGTGAGTCCAGCTTTAGATTCTGAACCTCCACCTCAGGTTTACTGTATCCCTAGGACCTTCTTATTGAGGATGAAACACAGAAATTGCATCCCAATTTAATACAAAATGCACAATGCCGACTTAGATACAAGCGGACTGGCACTCTAACTTTCTATGATTTCAACCTCTCCTGTGAGTCCAGTTTTAGATTGCGATACTTCACTTCAGGTTTACTATATCCCTTGGACCTTCTTATTGACGATGAAACACTGAAATTGCATCGGAATTAAATTCAAAAGGCACAATGCCGACTTAAGTACAAGAGGACTGACACTCTAACTTTCTATGATTTGAACCTCTCCTGTGAGTCCAGTTTTAGATTCCGATGCTTCACTTCAGGTTTACTGCATACCTTGGACCTTCTTATTGACGATGAAACACAGAAATTGCATCCGAATTTAATACAAAAGGCACAATGCCGACTTAGGTACAAGAGGACTGACACTCTAACTTTCTATGATTTGAACCTCTCCTGTGAGTCCAGTTTTAGATTCCGATGCTTCACTTCAGGTTTATTGTATCCCTGAGACCTTCTTAATGACGATGAAACACAGAAATTGCATCCGAATATAATAAAAAAGGCACAATGCCGACTTAAGTACAAGTGGACTGACACTCTAACTTTCTATGATTTGAACCTCTCCTGTGAGTCCAGTATTAGACTCCGATGCTTCACTTCAGGTTCACTGTATACCTTGGACCTTCTCATTGACGATGAAACACAGAAATTGCATCGGAAATAAATTTTAAATGCACAATGCCGACTTAAGTACAAGAGGACTGACACTCTAACTTTCTACGATTTGAACCTCTCCTGTGAGTCCACTTTTAGATTCCGATGCTTCACTTCAGGTTTACTGTATCCCTGGGACCTTCTTGATTACGATGAAACACAGATATTGTATCCGAATTTATAACAAAGGGCACAATGCCGACTTAAGTACAAGAGGACTGATACTCTAACTTTCTGTGAATTGAACCTTTCCTGTGAGACCACTTTTAGTTTCCGATGCTACACTTCAGGTTTACTGTATACCATGGGCCTTCTTATTGACGATGAAAAACACATTGCATCCGAATTTAATACAAAATGCACAATGCCGACTTAAGTACAAGAGGACTGACACTCTATCTTTCTATTATTTGAACCTCTCCTGTGAGTCCAGTTTTAGATTCCGATGCTTCACTTCAGGTTTACTGTAACCCTTGGACCTTCTTATTTACGATGAAGCACAGAATATGCATCGGAATTAAATTCAAAAGCATAATGCCGACTTAAGTACAAGTGGACTGACACTCTAACTTTCTATGATTTGAACCTCTCCTGTGAGTCCAGTTTTAGTTTCCGATGCTTCACTTCAGGTTTACTGTATTCCTTGGACCTTCTTATTGACGATGAAACACAGAAATTGCATCCGAATTTAATACAAAAGGAATAATGCCGACTTAAGTACAAGAGGTCTGACACTCTAACTTTCTGTGATTTGAACCTCTCCAGTGAGTCACGTTTTAGATTACGATGCTTCACTTCAGGTTTACTGTATCCCTTGGACCTTCTTATTGACGATGAAACACAGAAATTGCATCCGAATTTAAAACATAAGGCACAATGCCGACTTAAGTACAAGAGGACTGATACTCTACCTTTCTATGATTTGAACCTCTCCTGTGATTCCAGTTTCAGATTACGATTCTTCACTTTAGGTTTACTTTATACCTTGTACCATCTTATTGACGATGAAACACAGAAATTGCATCCGAATTTAATACAAAAGGCACAATGCCGTCTTAAGTACAAGTGGCCTTACGCTTCAACTTTCTCAGATTTGAACCTCTCCTGTGAGTCCAGTTTTAGATTCCGATGCTTCACTTCAGGTTTACTGTATCCCTTGGCCCTTCTTATTGACGATGAAACACAGAAATTGCATCCGAATTTAATACAAAAGGCACAATGCCGACTTAAGTACAAAAGGACTGTCACTCCAACATTCTATGATTGGAACCTCTCCTGTGAGCCCAGTTTTAGGTTCCGATGCTTCACCTCAGGTTTACTGTACCCCTTGGACATTTTTATTGACGTTGAAACACAGAAACTGCATCGGAATTAAATTCAAAAGGCACAATGCCAACTTAAGTACAAGAGGACTGACACTCTCATTTTCTATGATTTGAACCTCTCCTGTGAGTCCAGTTTTACTTTCCGATGCATCACTTCAGGTTTACTTTATCCCTTGGACCTTCTTATTGACGATGAAACATAGAATTTGCATCCGAATTTAATACAAAAGGCACAAAGCCGACTTAAGAACAAGAGGACTGACACTCTAACTTTCTATGATTTGTACCACTCCTGTGAGTCCAGTTTTATATTCCGATGCTTTACTTCAGGATTACTGTATCCCCTGGACCTTCTTAATAACAATAAAACACAGAAACTGCATCCGAATGTAATACAAAAGGCACAATGCCGACTTAAGTACAAGACGACTGACACTCTAACCTTCTATGATTTGAACCTCTCCTGTGAGTCTAGATTTAGATTCCGATGCTTCACTTCAGGTTTACTGTAAACCTTAAACCTTCTTATTGACAATGAAACACACAAATTGCAACGGAATTAAATTCAAAAGGCACAGTGCCAACTTAAGTACAAGACGACTGACACTATAACATTCTATGATTTGAACCTCTCCTGTGAGTCCAGTTTTAGATTCCGACGCTTCACTTCAGGTTTACTGTATCCCTTGGACCATCTTATTGACGTTGAAACACAGAAATTGCATCGGAACTAAATTCAAAAAGCACAACGCCGATTTAAGTACAAGAGGACTGACACTCTAACTTTCTATGATTTGAACCTCTCCTGTGAGTCCAATTTTAGATTCCTATTCTTCACTTCAGGTTTACTGTATACCTTGGACCTTCTTATTGACGATGAAACACAGAAATTGCATCCGAATTTAATACAAAAGGCACAATGCCGACTTAAGTACAAGAGGACTGACACTCTAACTTTCTATGATTTGAACCTCTCCTGTGAGTCCAGTATTAGACTCCGATGCTTCACTTCAGGTTCACTGTATACCTTGGACCTTCTTATTGACGATGAAACACAGAAATTGCATCGGAAATAAATTTTAAATACACAATGCCGACTTAAGTACAAGAGGACTGACACTCTAACTTTCTACGACTTGAACCTCTCCTGTGAGTCCACTTTTAGATTCCGATGCTTCACTTTAGGTTTACTGTATCCCTGGGACCTTCTTAATGACGATGAAACACAGATATTGCATCCGAATTTAATACAAAAGGCACAGTGCCGACTCAAGTACAAGAGGACTGACACTCTAACTTTCAATGATTTGAACCTCTCCGTTGAGTCCAGTTTTAGATTTGAATGCTTCATTTCAGGATTACTGTATACCTTGGAGCTTCTTATTGACGATGAAGCACAGAAATTGCATCGGAATTTAATTCAGAAGGCACAATGCCGACTTAAGTACAAGAGGACTGACACTCTAACTTTCTATGATTTGAACCTCTCCTGTGAGTCCAGTTTTAGATTCCGATGCTTCACTTCAGGTTTACTGTATCCCTGGGACCTTCTTATTGACGATGAAACACAGAAATTGCATCTGACATTAATACAAAAGGCACAATGCCGACTTAAGTACAAGAGGACTGACACTCTAACTCTCTGTGATTTGAACCTCTCCTGTGAGACCACTTTTAGTTTCCGATGCTACACTTCAGGTTTACTGTATACCATGGGAATTCTTATTGACGATGAAGCACAGAAATTGCATCGGAATTAAATTGAAAAGGCACCGTGCCGACTTAAGTACAAGAGGACTGACACTCTAACTTTCTATGATTTGAACCGCTCCTGTGAGTCCAGCTTTAGATTCCGAACCTCCACCTCAGGTTTACTGTATCCCTAGGACCTTCTTATTGAGGATGAAACACAGAAATTGCATCTGAATTTAATACAAAATGCACAATGCCGACTTAGATACAAGCGGACTGGCACTCTAACTTTCTGTGATTTCAACCTCTCCTGTGAGTCCAGTTTTAGATTCCGATAATTCACTTCAGGTTTTCTATATCCCTTGGACCCTCTTATTGACGATGAAACACAGAAATTGCATCGGAATTAAATTCAAAAGGCACAATGCCGACTTAAGTACAAGAGGACTGACACTCTAACTTACTATGATTTGAACCTCTCGTGTGAGTCCAGTTTTAGATTCCGATGCTTCACTTCAGGTTTACTGTATCCCTTGGACGTTCTTATTGACGATGAAACACAGAAATTGCTTCGGAATTAAATTCAATATGCACAATGCCGACTTAAGTACAAGAGGACTGACACTCTAACTTTCAATGATTTGAACCTGTCCTGTGAGTCCAGTTTTAGATTCCGATGCTTCACTTCAGGTTTACTGTATACCTTGGACCTTCTTATTGACGATGAAGCACAGAAATTGCATCAGAATTGGATTCAAAAGGCATAATGCCGACTTAAGTACAAGAGGACTGACACTCTAACTTTCTGTGATATGAACCTCTCCTGTGAGACCATTTTTAGATTCCGATGCTACACTTCAGGTTTACTGTATACCATGGGCCTTCTTATTGACGATGAAGCACAGAAATTCCATCGGAATTAAATTGAAAAGGCACAGTGCCGACTTAAGTACAGGAGGACTGACACTCTAACTTTCTATGATTTGAACCTCTCTTGTGAGTCCAGCTTCAGATTCCGATGCTCCACCTCACGTTTACTGCATCCCTGGGACCTTCTTATTGAGGATGATACACAGAAATTGCATCCGAATTTAATACAAAATGCACAATGCCGACATTAGTACAAGAGGACTGACACTCTAACTTTCTATGATTTCAACCTCTCCTGTGAGTCCAATTTTACATCCCGATGCTACACTTCAGGTTTACTGTATCCTTTGGTGCTTCTTATTGACGCTGAAACACAGAAATTGCATCCGAATTTAATACAAAAGGCACAATGCCGATTTAAGTAGAAAAGGACTGACACTCTAACTTTCTATGATTGGAACCTCTCCTGTGAGTCCAGTTTTAGATTCCGATGCTTCACTTCAGGTTTACTGTATCCCTTGGACCTTCTTATTGACGATGAAGCACAGAAATTACATCCGAATTTAATACAAAAGTCACAATGCCGACTTAAGTACAAGGGGACTGACACTCTAACTTTCTGTGATTTGAACCTCTCCTGTGAGTCCAGTTTTAGATTCCGATTCTTCATTTCAGGTTTACTGTATCCCTTGGACCTTCTTATTGACGATGAAACACAGAAATTGCATCCGAATTTAAAACATAAGGCACAATGCCGACATAGGTACGAGAAGATTGACACTCTAACTTTCTATGATTTGAACCTCTCCTATGATTACAGTCTTAGATTGCGATGATTCACTTCAGGTTTACTTTATACCTTGGACCATCTTATTGACGATGAAGCACAGAAATTGCATCCAAATTTAATACAAAAGGCACAATGCCGACTTAAGTACAAGGGGACTGACACTCTAACTTTCTATGATTTGAACCTCTCCTGTGAGTCCAGTTTTAGATTCCGATGCTTCACTTCAGGTTTAGTGCATCCCTTGGACCTTGTTATTGACGATGAAACACAGAAAATGCATCCGAATTTAATTCGAAAGGCACAATGCCGACTTAAGTACAAGAGGACTGACGCTCTAACTCTCTATGATTTGAACCTCTCCTGTGAGTCCAGTTTTAGATTACGATGCTTCTCCTCAGGTTTACTGCATACCTTGGACATTCTTATTGACGATGAAGCACAGAAATTGCATCGGAATTAAATTCAAAAGGCACAATGATGACATAAGTACAAGAGGACTGACACTCTAAATTCCTATGATTTGAACCTCTCTTGTGAGTCCAGTTTTAGATTTCGATGCTTCACTTCAGGTTTACTGTATGACTTGGACCTTCTTATTGACGATGAAACACAGAAATTGCATCCGAATTTAATACTAAAGGCACAATCCCGACTTAAGTACAAGGGGACTGACACAATAACTTTCTATGATTTAAACCTCTCCTGTGAGTCCAGTTTTAGATTCCGTTGCTTCACTTCAGGTTTACTGTAACCCTTGGACCTTCTTATTGACGATGAAACACAGAAATTGCAACCGAATTTAATACAAAAGGCACAATGCCGACTTAAGTACAAGAGGACTGACCCTCAAATTTGCTATGATTTGAACCTCTCCTGTGAGTCCAGTTTGAGATTCCGATGCTTCACTTCAGGTTTACTGTATACCTTGGACCTTCTTATCGACGATGAAGCACAGAAATTGCATCCGAATTTAATACAAGAGGCACAATGCCGACTGAAGTACAAGTGAACTGACACTCTAACTTTCTATGATTTGAACCTCTCCTGTGAGTCCAGTTTGAGATTCCGATGCTGCACTTCAGGTTTGCTGTATACCTAGGACCTTCTTATTGACGATGAAGCAAAGAAATTGCATCCGAATTTAACACAATAGGCACAATGCCGACTTCAGTACAAGAGGACTGACATTCTGACTTTCTATGATTTGAACCTCTCCCGTGAGTCCAGTTTTCGATTCCGATGCTTCACTTCAGATTTACTGTATCCCTTGGACCTTCTTATTGACGATGAAACACAGAAATTGCATCCGAATTTAATACAGAAGGCACAATGCCGACTTAAGTACAAAAGGACTGACACTCTAACTTTCTATGATTGGAACCTCTACTGTGAGCCTAGTTTTTGAATCCGATGCTTCACTTCAGGTTTACTGTATCCCTTGGACCTTCGTATTGACGATGAACCACAGAAATTACATCGGAATTAAATTCAAAACGCACAATGCGGACTTAAGTACAAGAGGACTGACACTCTAAATTCCTATGATTTGAACCTCTCTTGTGAGTCCAGTTTTAGATTTCGATTCTTCACTTTAGGTTTACTGTATCCCTTGGACCTTCTTATCGAAGACGAAACACAGAAATTGCATCCGAATTTAAAGCAAAAGGCACAATGCCGAGTTAAGTACAAGAGGACTGACGCTCTAACTTTCTATGATTTGAACCTCTCCTGTGAGCCCAGTTATCGATTCCGATGCTTCACCTCAGGTTTACTGTACCCCTTGCACCTTCTTATTGACGATGAAACAAAGAAATTGCATCCGAATTTAATACAAAAGGCACAATGCCGACTTAAGTACAAAAGGACTGACACACTAACTTTCTATGATTGGAACCTCTCCTATGAGTTCAGTTTTAGATTCCGATGCTTCACTTCAGGTCTACTGTATCCCTTGGACCTACTTATTGACGATGAAACACAGAAATTACATCGGAATTAAATTCAAAACGCACAATGCGGACTTAAGTACAAGAGGACTGACACTCTAAATTTCTATCATTTGAACCTCTCCTGTGAGTTCAGTTTGAGATTTCGATGCTTCACTTCAGGTTTACTGTATCCCTTGGACGTTCTTATTGACGATGAAACACAGAAATTGCTTCGGAATTAAATTCAATATGCACAATGCCGACTTAAGTACAAGAGGACTGACACTCTAACTTTCAATGATTTGAACCTGTCCTGTGAGTCCAGTTTTAGATTCCGATGCTTCACTTCAGGTTTACTGTATACCTTGGACCTTCTTATTGACGATGAAGCACAGAAATTGCATCAGAATTGGATTCAAAAGGCATAATGCCGACTTAAGTACAAGAGGACTGACACTCTAACTTTCTGTGATATGAACCTCTCCTGTGAGACCATTTTTAGATTCCGATGCTACACTTCAGGTTTACTGTATACCATGGGCCTTCTTATTGACGATGAAGCACAGAAATTCCATCGGAATTAAATTGAAAAGGCACAGTGCCGACTTAAGTACAGGAGGACTGACACTCTAACTTTCTATGATTTGAACCTCTCTTGTGAGTCCAGCTTCAGATTCCGATGCTCCACCTCACGTTTACTGCATCCCTGGGACCTTCTTATTGAGGATGATACACAGAAATTGCATCCGAATTTAATACAAAATGCACAATGCCGACATTAGTACAAGAGGACTGACACTCTAACTTTCTATGATTTCAACCTCTCCTGTGAGTCCAATTTTACATCCCGATGCTACACTTCAGGTTTACTGTATCCTTTGGTGCTTCTTATTGACGCTGAAACACAGAAATTGCATCCGAATTTAATACAAAAGGCACAATGCCGATTTAAGTAGAAAAGGACTGACACTCTAACTTTCTATGATTGGAACCTCTCCTGTGAGTCCAGTTTTAGATTCCGATGCTTCACTTCAGGTTTACTGTATCCCTTGGACCTTCTTATTGACGATGAAGCACAGAAATTACATCCGAATTTAATACAAAAGTCACAATGCCGACTTAAGTACAAATGGACTGACACTCTAACTTTCTGTGATTTGAACCTCTCCTGTGAGTCCAGTTTTAGATTCCGATTCTTCATTTCAGGTTTACTGTATCCCTTGGACCTTCTTATTGACGATGAAACACAGAAATTGCATCCGAATTTAAAACATAAGGCACAATGCCGACATAGGTACGAGAAGATTGACACTCTAACTTTCTATGATTTGAACCTCTCCTATGATTACAGTCTTAGATTGCGATGATTCACTTCAGGTTTACTTTATACCTTGGACCATCTTATTGACGATGAAGCACAGAAATTGCATCCAAATTTAATACAAAAGGCACAATGCCGACTTAAGTACAAGGGGACTGACACTCTAACTTTCTATGATTTGAACCTCTCCTGTGAGTCCAGTTTTAGATTCCGATGCTTCACTTCAGGTTTAGTGCATCCCTTGGACCTTGTTATTGACGATGAAACACAGAAAATGCATCCGAATTTAATTCGAAAGGCACAATGCCGACTTAAGTACAAGAGGACTGACGCTCTAACTCTCTGCGATTTGAACCTCTCCTGTGAGTCCAGTTTTAGATTACGATGCTTCTCCTCAGGTTTACTGCATACCTTGGACATTCTTATTGACGATGAAGCACAGAAATTGCATCGGAATTAAATTCAAAAGGCACAATGATGACATAAGTACAAGAGGACTGACACTCTAAATTCCTATGATTTGAACCTCTCTTGTGAGTCCAGTTTTAGATTTCGATGCTTCACTTCAGGTTTACTGTATGACTTGGACCTTCTTATTGACGATGAAACACAGAAATTGCATCCGAATTTAATACTAAAGGCACAATCCCGACTTAAGTACAAGGGGACTGACACAATAACTTTCTATGATTTAAACCTCTCCTGTGAGTCCAGTTTTAGATTCCGTTGCTTCACTTCAGGTTTACTGTAACCCTTGGACCTTCTTATTGACGATGAAACACAGAAATTGCAACCGAATTTAATACAAAAGGCACAATGCCGACTTAAGTACAAGAGGACTGACCCTCAAATTTGCTATGATTTGAACCTCTCCTGTGAGTCCAGTTTGAGATTCCGATGCTTCACTTCAGGTTTACTGTATACCTTGGACCTTCTTATCGACGATGAAGCACAGAAATTGCATCCGAATTTAATACAAGAGGCACAATGCCGACTGAAGTACAAGTGAACTGACACTCTAACTTTCTATGATTTGAACCTCTCCTGTGAGTCCAGTTTGAGATTCCGATGCTGCACTTCAGGTTTGCTGTATACCTAGGACCTTCTTATTGACGATGAAGCAAAGAAATTGCATCCGAATTTAATACAATAGGCACAATGCCGACTTCAGTACAAGAGGACTGACATTCTGACTTTCTATGATTTGAACCTCTCCCGTGAGTCCAGTTTTCGATTCCGATGCTTCACTTCAGATTTACTGTATCCCTTGGACCTTCTTATTGACGATGAAACACAGAAATTGCATCCGAATTTAATACAGAAGGCACAATGCCGACTTAAGTACAAAAGGACTGACACTCTAACTTTCTATGATTGGAACCTCTACTGTGAGCCTAGTTTTTGAATCCGATGCTTCACTTCAGGTTTACTGTATCCCTTGGACCTTCGTATTGACGATGAACCACAGAAATTACATCGGAATTAAATTCAAAACGCACAATGCGGACTTAAGTACAAGAGGACTGACACTCTAAATTCCTATGATTTGAACCTCTCTTGTGAGTCCAGTTTTAGATTTCGATTCTTCACTTTAGGTTTACTGTATCCCTTGGACCTTCTTATCGAAGATGAAACACAGAAATTGCATCCGAATTTAAAGCAAAAGGCACAATGCCGAGTTAAGTACAAGAGGACTGACGCTCTAACTTTCTATGATTTGAACCTCTCCTGTGAGCCCAGTTATCGATTCCGATGCTTCACCTCAGGTTTACTGTACCCCTTGCACCTTCTTATTGACGATGAAACAAAGAAATTGCATCCGAATTTAATACAAAAGGCACAATGCCGACTTAAGTACAAAAGGACTGACACACTAACTTTCTATGATTTGAACCTCTCCTATGAGTTCAGTTTTAGATTCCGATGCTTCACTTCAGGTCTACTGTATCCCTTGGACCTACTTATTGACGATGAAACACAGAAATTACATCGGAATTAAATTCAAAACGCACAATGCGGACTTAAGTACAAGAGGACTGACACTCTAAATTTCTATCATTTGAACCTCTCCTGTGAGTTCAGTTTGAGATTTCGATGCTTCACTTCAGGTTCACTGTATCCCTTGGACCTTCTTATTGACGATGAAACACAGAAATTGCATAGGAATTAAATTCAAAAGGCACAATGCAGACTTAAGTACAAGAGATCTGACACTCTAACTTTCTATGATTTGAACCTCTCCCGTGAGTCCAGTTTTAGATTCCGATGCTTCACTTCAGGTTTACCGTATCCCTTGGACCTTCATATTGACGATGAAACACAGAAATTGCATCCGAATTTAATACAAGAGGCACAATGCCGACTTAAGTACTAGGGGACTGACACTCTAACTTTCTATGATTTGAACCTCTCCTGTGAGTCCAGTTTGAGATTCCGATGCTGCACTTCAGGTTTGCTGTATACCTAGGACCTTCTTCTTGACGATGAAGCAAAGAAATTGCATCCGAATTTAATACAATAGGCACAATGCCGACTTCAGTACAAGAGGACTGACACTCTGACTTTAATGATTTGAACCTCTCCTGTGAGTCCAGTTTCCGATTCCTATGCTTCACTTCAGATTTACTTTATCCCTTGGACCTTCTTATTGACGATGAAACACAGAAATTGCATCCGAATTTAATACAAAGGGCACAATGCCGACTTAAGTACAAAACGACTGACACTCTAACTTTCTATGATTGGAACCTCTAATGTGAGCCTAGTTTTTGATTCCGATGCTTCACTTCAGGTTTACTGTATCCCTTGGACCTTCTTATTGACGATGAACCACAGAAATTACATCGGAATTAAAATCAAAACGCACAATGCGGACTTAAGTACAAGAGGACTGACACTCTAACTTTCTATCATTTGAACCTCTCCTGTGAGTCCAGTTTTAGATTTCGATGCTTCACTGCAGGTTTACTGTATCCCTTGGACCTTCGTATTGACGATGAAACACAGAAATTGCATCGGAATTAAATTAAAAACGCACGATGCGGACGTAAGTACAAGAAGACTGACACTATAACTTTCTATCATTTGAGCCTCTCCTGTGAGTCCAGTTTTAGATTTCGATGCTTCACTTAAGGTTTACTGTATCCCTTGGACCTTCTTGTCGAAGATGAAACACAGAAATTGCATCCGAATTTAAAGCAAAAGGCACAACGCCGACCTAAGTACAAGAGGACTGACACTCTAACTTTCTATGATTTGAACCTCTCCTGTGAGCCCAGTTATCGATTCCGATGCTTCACCTCAGGTTTACTGTACCCCTTGGACCTTCTTATTGACGATGAAACGAAGAAATTGCATCCGAATTTAATACAAAAGGCACAATGCCGACTTAAGTACAAAAAAACTGACACTCTAACTTTCTATGATTGGAACCTCTCCTATGAGTTCAGTTTTAGATTCCGATGCTTCACTTCAGGTCTACTGTATCCCTTGGACCTACTTTTTGACGATGAAACACAGGAATTACATCGGAATTAAATTCAAAACGCACAATGCGGACTTAAGTACAAGAGGACTGACACTCTAACTTTCTATCATTTGAACCTCTCCTGTGAGTCCAGTTTGAGATTTCGATGCTTCACTTCAGGTTCACTGTATCCCTTGGACCTTCTTATTGACGATGAAACACAGAAATTGCATAGGAATTAAATTCAAAAGGCACAATGCCGACTTAAGTACAAGAGGTCTGACACTCTAACTTTCTATGATTTGAACTTCTCCCGTGCGTCCAGTTTTAGATTCCGATGCTTCACTTCAGGTTTACCGTATCCCTTGGACCTTCATATTGACGACGAAACACAGAAATTGCGTCCGAATTTAATACAAGAGGCACAATGCCGACTTAAGTACTAGGGGACTGACACTCCAACTTTCTATGATTTGAACCTCTCCTGTGAGTCCAGTTTTAGATTCCGCTTCTGCACTTCAGGTTTACTGTATACCTAGGACCTTCTTATTGACGATGAAGCAAAGAAATTGCATCCGAATTTAATACAAAAGGCATAATGCCGACTTAAGTACAAGAGGACTGACACTCTATCTTTCTGTGATTTGAACCTCTCCTGTGAGTCCAGTTTTAGATTCCGATGCTTCATTTCAGGTTTACTGTATCCCTTGGACCTTCTTGTTGACGATGGAACACAGAAATTGCTTCCGAATTCAAAACATAAGGCACAATGCCGACTTAGGTATGAGAGGACTGACACTCTAACTTTCTATGATTTGAACCTCTCCTGTGATTACAGTTATAGATTCCGATGCTTCACTTCAGGTTTACTTTATACCTGGGACCATCGTATTGACGATGAAGCACAGAAATTGCATCCAAATTTAATACAAAAGGCACAATGCCGACTTAAGTACAAGAGGACTGACACTCTAACTTTCTATGATTTGAACCTCTCCTGTGAGTCCAGTTTTAGATTCCGATGCTTCACTTCAGATTTACTGTATACCTTGGACCTTATTATTGACGATGAAACACAGAAATTGCATCGGATTTAATTTCAAATGGCACAATGCCGTCTTAAGTACAAGAGGACTGACACTCTAACTTTCTATGATTTGAACCTCTCCGGTGAGTCCAGTTTTAGATTCCGATGCTTCACTTCAGGTTTACTGTATCCCTTGGACCGTCTTATCGACGATGAAACACAGAAATTGCATCCGAATTTAAAGCAAAAGGCACAATGCCGACTTAAGTACAAGAGGACATACACTCTAACTTTCTATGATTTGAACCGCTCCTCTGAGTCCAGTTTTCGATTCCGATGCCTCACTTCAGGTTTACTGTATCCTTTGGACCTACTTATTGACGATGAAACACAGAAATTGCATAGGAATTTAATACAAAAGGCACAATGCCGACATAAGTACAAGAGGACTGACACTCTAACTTCCTATGATTTGAACCTCACCCGTGAGTCCAGTTTTAGATTCCGATGCTTCACTTCAGGTTTACCGTATCCCTTGGACCTTCATATTGACGATGAAACACAGAAATTGCATCCGAATTTAATACAAGAGGCACAATGCCGACTTATGTACTAGGGGACTGACACTCTAACTTTCTATGATTTGAACCTCTCCTGTGAGTCCAGTTTTAGATTCCGCTTCTGCACTTCAGGTTTACTGTATACCTAGGACCTTCTTATTGACGATGAAGCAAAGAAATTGCATCCGAATTTAATACAAAAGGCATAATGCCGACTTAAGTACAAGAGGACTGACACTCTAACTTTCTGTGATTTAAACCTTTCCTGTGAGTCCAGTTTTAGATTCCGATGCTTCATTTCAGGTTTACTGTATCACTTGGACCTTCTTGTTGACGATGGAACACAGAAATTGCTTCCGAATTTAAAACATAAGGCTCAATGCCGACTTAGGTACGAGAGGACTGACATTCTAACTTTCTATGATTTGAACCTCTCCTGTGATTACAGTTTTAGATTCCGATGCTTCACTTCAGGTTTACTTTATACCTGGGACCATCTTATTGACGATGAAGCACAGAAATTGCATCCAAATTTAATACAAAAGGCACAATGCCGACTTAAGTACAAGAGGACTGACACTCTAACTTTCTATGATTTGAACCTCTCTTGTAAGTCCAGTTTTAGATTTCGATGCTTCACATCACGTTTACTGTATGACTTGGACCTTCTTATTGACGATGAAACACAGAAATTGCATCCGAATTTTATACAAAAGGCACAATCCCAACTTAAGTACAAGGGGACTGACACTCTAACTTTCTATGATTTGAACCTCTCCTGTGAGTCCAGTTTTAGATTCCGATGCTTCACTTCAGGTTTACTGTATCCCTTGGACCTTCTTATCGATGATGAAACACAGAAATTGCATCCGAATTTAAAGCAAAAGGCACAATGCCGACTTAAGTACAAGACGACTGACACTCTAACTTTCTATGATTTGAACCTCTCCTGTGAGGGCAGTTTTAGATTGCGATGCTTCACTTCAGGTTTACTGTATACCTTGGACCTTCTTATCGACAATGAAGCACAGAAATTTCATCGGAATTAAATTCAAAACGCATAATGCCGACTTAAGTACAAGAGGTTTGACTCTCTAACTTTCTATGATTAGAAACCTCGCTTGTGAGTATAGTTTTAAATTCTGATGCTTCACTTCAGGTTTATTGTATCCCTTGGACCTTCTTATTGACGATGAAACACAGAAATTGCATCCGAATTTGATACAAAAGGCAAAGTGCCGACTTAAGTACAGGAGGACTGACCCTCCATTTTTCTATGATTTGAACCTCTCCTGTGACTCCAGTTTGAGATTCCGATGCTTCACTTCTGGTTTACTGTATACCTTGGACCTTCTTATCGACAATGAAGCACAGAAATTTCATCGGAATTAAATTCAAAAGGCATAATGCCGACTTAAGTACAAGAGGTTTGACTCTCTAACTTTCTATGGTTAGAAACCTCGCTTGTGAGTATAGTTTTAAATTCTGATGCTTCACTTCAGGTTTATTGTATCCCTTGGACCTTCTTATTGACGATGAAACACAGAAATTGCATCCGAATTTGATACAAAAGTCAGAATGCCGACTTAAGTACAGGGGGAATGATACTTTAACTTTCTATGATTTGAACCTCTCCTGTGATTACAGTTTTAGATTCCGATGCTTCACTTCAGGTTTACTGTATCCCTTGGACCTTCTTATTGACGATGAAACAAAGAAATTGCATCCGAATTTAAAGCAAAAGGCACAATGCGGTCTTAAGTACAAGATTGCTGACACACTAACTTTCAATGATTTGAACCTCTCCTGTGAGTCCAGTTTTCGGTTCCGATGCTTCACTTCAGGTTTACTTTATACCTTGGACCATCTTATTGTCGATGAAGCACAGAAATTGCTTCCCAATTTAATACAAAAGGCACAATGCCGACTTAAGTACAAGAGGACTGACCATCTAACTTTCTATCATTTGAACCCCTCCTGTGAGTCCAGTTTTAGATTCCGATGCTTCACTTCAGGTTTACTGTATCTCTTGGACCATCTTATTGACGATGAAACACACAAATTGCATCCGAATTTAATGCAAAAGGCACAATGACGACTTAAGTACAAGAGGACTGACACTGTAACATTCTATGAATTGAACCTCTCCTGTGAGTCCAGTTTTAGATTCGGATGCTTCACTTCAGGTTAACTGTATCCCTTGGACCTTCATATTGACGATGAAACACAGAAATTGCACCCGAATTTAATACAAAAGGCACAAGGCCGACTTAAGTACAAAAGGACTGACACTCTAACCTTCTATGTTTTGAACCTCTCCTGTGAGTCCAGTTTTAGATTCCGATGCTTCACTTCAGGTTTACTGTATACCTTGGACCATCTTATTGACGATGAAGCACAGAAATTGCATCCGAATTTAAAACAAAAGGCACAATGCCGAATTAAGTACAAGAGGACTGGCACTCTAACTTTCTATGTTTTGAACCTCTCCTGTGAGTCCAGTTTTAGATTCCGATGCTTCACTTCAGGTTTACTGTATACCTTGGACCTTCTTATCGACGATGAAGCACAGAAATTGCATCGGAATTATATACAAAAGGCATAATGCCGACTTAAGTACAAGAGGATTGACTCTCTAACTTTCTATGATTAGAAACCTCTCTTGTGAGTATAGTTTCAAATTCTATTGCTTCACTTCAGGTTTATTGTATCCCTTGGACCTTCTTATTGACGATGAAAGACAGAAATTGCATCCGAATTTAATACAAAAGGCACAAGGCCGACTTAAGTACAAAAGGACTGACACTCTAACTTTCTATGATTTGAACCTCTTCTGTGAGTCCAGTTTTAGATTCCGATGCTTCACTTCAGGTTTATTGTATCCCTTGGACCTTCTTATTGACGATGAAACACAGAAATTGCATCCGAATTTAATACAAAAGGCACAATGCCGACTTAAGTACAAGAGGACTGACACTCTAACTTTCTATGATTTGAACCTCTCCTGTGAGTCCAGTTTTAGATTCCGATGCTTCACTTCAGGTTTATTGTATACCTTGGACTTTCTTGTTGACGATGAAGCACAGAAATTGCATCGGAATTAAATTCAAAAGGCATAATGCCGACTTAAGTACAAGAGGACTGACCCTCTAACTTTCTATGATTTGAACCTCTCTTGTGAGTCCAGTTTTAGATTTCGATGCTTCACTTCAGGTTTACTGTATCCCTTGGACCTTCTTATTGACGATGAAACACAGAAATTCCATCCGAATTTAATACAAATGGAACAATGCCGGCTTAAGTAAAGGAGGACTGAAACTCTAACTTTCTATGATTTGAACCTCTCCTGTGAGTCCAGTTTTAGTTTCCGATGCTTCACTTCAGGTTTACCGAATCCCTTGGACCTTCATATTGACAATGAAACGCAGAAATTGCATCCGAATTTAATACAAGAGGCACAATGCCGACTTAAGTACTAAGGGACTGACACTCCAACTTTCTATGATTTGAACCTCTCCTGTGAGTCCAGTTTGAGATTCCGATGCTTCACTTCAGGTTTACTGTATACCTTGGACCTTCTTATCGACGATGAAGCACAGAAATTGCATCGGAATTATATACAAAAGGCATAATACCGACTTAAGTACAAGAGGATTGACTCTCTAACTTTCTATGATTATAAACCTCTCTTGTGAGTATAGTTTCAAATTCTATTGCTTCACTGCAGGTTTATTGTATCCCTTGGACCTTCTTATTGACGATGAAAGACAGAAATTGCATCCGAATTTAATACAAAAGGCACAATGCCGACTTAAATACAGAAGGACTGACACTCTAACTTTCTATGATTTGAACATCTCCTGTGAGTCAAGTTTTAGATTCCGATGCTTCACTTCAGCTTTACTGTATCCCTTGGACCTTCTTATTGACGATGAAACACAGAAATTGCATCCGAATTTAATACAAAAGGCACAAGGCCGACTTAAGTACAAAAGGACTGACACTCTAACTTTCTATGATTTGAACCTCTCCTGTGAGTCCAGTTTTAGATTCCGATGCTTCACTTCAGGTTTATTGTATCCCTTGGACCTTCTTATTGACGATGAAACACAGAAATTGCATCCGAATTTAATACAAAAGGCACAATGCCGACTTAAGTACAAGAGGACTGACACTCTAACTTTCTATGATTTGAACCTCTCCTGTGAGTCCAGTTTTAGATTCCGATGCTTCACTTCAGGTTTACTGTATACCTTGGACTTTCTTGTTGACGATGAAGCACAGAAATTGCATCGGAATTAAATTCAAAAGGCATAATGCCGACTTAAGTACAAGAGGACTGACCCTCAAACTTTCTATGATTTGAACCTCTCTTGTGAGTCCAGTTTTAGATTTCGATGCTTCACTTCAGGTTTACTGTATCACATGGACCTTCTTATTGACGATGAAACACAGAAATTCCATCCGAATTTAATACAAATGGAACAATGCCGACTTAAGTAAAGGAGGACTGAAACTCTAACTTTCTATGATTTGATCCTCTCCTGTGAGTCCAGTTTTAGTTTCCGATGCTTCACTTCAGGTTTACCGAATCCCTTGGACCTTCATATTGACAATGAAACGCAGAAATTGCATCCGAATTTAATACAAGAGGCACAATGCCGACTTAAGTACTAAGGGACTGACACTCCAACTTTCTATGATTTGAACCTCTCCTGTGAGTCCAGTTTTAAGTTCCGATGCATCGCTTCAGGTTTAGTTTATACCTTGGACCAACTTATTGTCGATGAAGCACAGAAATTGCATCCCAATTTCATACAAAAGGCACAATGCCGACTTAAGTACAAGAGGACTGACACTCTAACTTTCTATGATTTGAACCTCTCCTGTGAGTCCAGTTTTATATTCCGATGCTTCACTTCAGGTTTACTGTATCCCTTGGACCTTCTTATTGACGATGAAACACAGAAGTTGCATCAGAATTTAATGCAAAAGACACAATGCCGACTTAAGTACAAGAGGACTGACACTCTAACTTTCTTTGATTTGAACCTCTCCTGTGAGTCCAGTTTTAGATTACGATGCTTCTCTTCAGGTTTACTGCATACCTTGGACCTTCTTATTGACGATGAAGCACAGAAATTGCATCGAAATTAAATTCAAAAGGCACAATGATGACATACGTACGAGAGGACTGACACTCTAAATTTCTATGATTAAAACCTCTCTTGTGTGTCCAGTTTTAGATTCCGATGCTGCACTTCAGGTTTACTGTATACCTAGGACCTTCTTATTGACGATGAAGCAAAGAAATTGCATCCGATTTTAAAACAAAAGGCATAATGCCGACTTAAGTACACGAGGACTGACACACTAACTTTCTGTGATTTGAACCTCTCCTGTGAGTCCAGTTTTAGATTCCGATGCTTCATTTCAGGTTTACTGTATCCCTTGGACCTTCTTATTGACGATGAAACACAGAAATTGCATCCGAATTTAAAACATAAGGCACAATGCCGACTTAGGTACGAGAGGACTGACACTCTAACTTTCTATGATTTGAACCTCTCCTGTGATTACAGTTTTAGATTCCGATGCTTCACTTAAGGTTTATTTTATACCTGGGACCATCTTATTCACGAAGAAGCACAGAAATCACATCCAAATTTAATAAAAAAGGCACAATGCCGACTTAAGTACAAGATGACTGACACTCTAACTTTCTATCATTTGAACCTCTCCTGTGAGTCCAGTTTTAGGTTCCGATGCTTCACTTCAGGTTTACTGTATCCCTTGGACCTTCTTATTTACGATGAAACATTGAAATTGCATCCGAATTTAATACAAAAGGCATAATGCCGAATTGAGTACAAGAGGATGGACACTCTAACTTTCTATGATTTGAACCTCTCCTGTGAGTCCAGTTTTCGATTCCGATGCTTCACTTCAGGTTTACTGTATCCCTTGGACCTTCTTATTGACGATGAAACACAGAAATTGCATTCGAATTTAATACAAAAGGCACAATGCCGACATAAGTACAGGAGGACTGACCCTCCAATTTTCTATGATTTGAACCTCTCCTGTGAGTCCAGTTTGAGATTCCGATGCTTCACTTCAGGTTTACTGTATACCTTGGACCTTCTTATCGACGATGAAGCACAGAAATTGCATCGGAATTGTATACAAAATGCATTATGCCGACTTAAGTACAAGAGGATTGACTCTCTAACTTTCTATGATTAGAAACCTCTCTTGTGAGTATAGTTTCAAATTCTATTGCTTCACTTCAGGTTTATTGTATCCCTTGGACCTTCTTATTGACGATGAAAGACAGAAATTGCATCCGAATTTAATACAAAAGGCACAATGCCGACTTAAATACAGAAGGACTGACACTCTAACTTTCTATGATTTGAACATCTCCTGTGAGTCAAGTTTTAGATTCCGATGCTTCACTTCAGGTTTACTGTATCCCTTGGACCTTCTTATTGACGATGAAGCACAGAAATTGCATCCGAATTTAATACAAAAGGCACAAGGCCGACTTAAGTACAAAAGGACTGACACTCTAACTTTCTATGATTTGAACCTCTCCTGTGAGTCCAGTTTTAGATTCCGATGCTTCACTTCAGGTTTATTGTATCCCTTGGACCTTCTTATTGACGATGAAACACAGAAATTGCATCCGAATTTAATACAAAAGGCACAATGCCGACTTAAGTACAAGAGGACTGACACTCTAACTTTCTATGATTTGAACCTCTCCTGTGAGTCCAGTTTTAGATTCCGATGCTTCACTTCAGGTTTACTGTATACCTTGGACTTTCTTGTTGACGATGAAGCACAGAAATTGCATCGGAATTAAATTCAAAAGGCATAATGCCGACTTAAGTACAAGAGGACTGACCCACTAACTTTCTATGATTTGAACCTCTCTTGTGAGTCCAGTTTTAGATTTCGATGCTTCACTTCAGGTTTACTGTATCCCTTGGACCTTCTTATTGACGATGAAACACAGAAATTCCATCCGAATTTAATACAAATGGAACAATGCCGACTTAAGTAAAGGAGGACTGAAACTCTAACTTTCTATGATTTGAACCTCTCCTGTGAGTCCAGTTTTAGTTTCCGATGCTTCACTTCAGGTTTACCGAATCCCTTGGACCTTCATATTGACAATGACACGCAGAAATTGCATCCGAATTTAATACAAGAGGCACAATGCCGACTTAAGTACTAAGGGACTGACACTCCAACTTTCTATGATTTGAACCTCTCCTGTGAGTCCAGTTTTAGATTCCGATGCTGCACTTCAGGTTTACTATATACCTAGGACCTTCTTATTGACGATTAAGCAAAGAAATTGCATCCGAATTTAATACAAAAGGCATAATGCCCACTTAAGTACACGAGGACTGACACTAACTTTCTGTGATTTGAACCTCTCCTGTGAGTCCAGTTTTAGATTCCGATGCTTCATTTCAGGTTTACTGTACCCTTGGACATTCTTATTGACGATGAAACACAGAAATTGCATCCGAATTTAAAACATAAGGCACAATGCCGACTTAGGTACGAGAGGACTGACACTCTAACATTCCATGATTTGAACCTCTCCTGTGAGTCCAGTTTTAGGATCCGATGCTTCACTTCAGGTTTACTGTATCCCTTGGACCTTCTTATTGACGATGAAACACAGAAATTGCATTCGAATTTAATACAAAAGGCACAATGCCGACTTAAGTACGGGAGGACTGACCCTGCAATTTTCTATGATTTGAACCTCTCCTGTGAGTCCAGTTTGAGATTCCGATGCGTCACTTTAGGTTTACTGTATACCTTGGACCTTCTTATCGACGATGAAGCACAGAAATTGCATCGGAATTAAATACAAAAGGCATAATGCCGACTTAAGTACAAGAGGATTGACTCTCTAACTTTCTATGATTTGAAACCTCTCTTGTGAGTATAGTTTCAAATTCTAATGCTTCACTTCAGGTTTATTGTATCCCTTGGACCTTCTTATTGATGATGAAACACAGAAATTGCATCCGAATTTAATACAAAAGGCACAATGCCGACTTAAATACAGAAGGACTGACACTCTAACTTTCTATGATTTGAACATCTCCTGTGGTTCCAGTTTTAGATTCCGATGCTTCACTTCAGGTTTATTGTATCCCTTGGACCTTCTTATTGACGATGAAACACAGAAATTGCATCCGAATTTAATACAAAAGGCACAAGGCCGACTTAAGTACAAAAGGACTGACACTCTAACTTTCCATGATTTGAACCTCTCCTGTGAGTCCAGTTTTAGATTCCGATGCTTCACTTCAGGTTTACTGTATCCCTTGGACCTTCTTATTGACGATGAAACACAGAAATTGCATCCGAATTTAATACAAAAGGCACAATGCCGACTTAAGTACAAGAGGACTGACACTCTAACTTTCTATGACTTGAACCTCTCCTGTGAGTCCAGTTTTAGATTCCGATGCTTCACTTCAGGTTTACTGTATACCTTGGACTTTCTTGGTGACGATGAAGCACAGAAATTGCATCGGAATTAAATTAAAAGGGCATAATGCCGACTTAAATACAAGAGGACTGACACTCTAATTTTCTATGGTTTGAACCTCTCCTGTGAGTCCTGTTTTAGATTCCGATGCTTCACTTCAGGTTTAGTGCATCCCTTGGACCTTGTTATTGACGATGAAACACAGAAAATGCATCCGAATTTAATTCGAAAGGCACAATGCCGACTTAAGTACAAGTGGACTGACACTCAAACTCTCTATGATTTGAACCTCTCTTGTGAGTCCAGTTTTAAATTCCGATGCTTCACTTCAGGTTTACTGTATCCCTTGGACCTTCTTATTGACGATGAAACACAGAAGTTGCATCAGAATTTAATGCAAAAGACACAATGCCGACTGAAGTACAAGAGGACTGACCCTCTAACTTTCTATGATTTGAACCTCTCCTGTGAGTCAAGTTTTAGATTCCGATGCTTCACTTCAGGTTTAGTGCATCCCTTGGACCTTGTTATTGACGATGAAACACAGAAAATGCATCCGAATTTAATTCGAAAGGCACAATGCCGACTTAAGTACAAGAGGACTGACGCTCTAACTTTCTATGATTTGAACCTCTCCTGTGAGTCCAGTTTTAGATTACGATGCTTCTCTACAGGTTTACTGCATACCTTGGACCTTCTTATTGACGATGAAGCACAGAAATTGCATCGGAATTACATTCAAAAGGCACAATGATGACATATATACGAGAGGACTGACACTCTAAATTTCTATGATTTGAACCTCGCTTGTGAGTCCAGTTTTAGATTTCGATGCTTCACTTCAGGTTTACTGTATGACTTGGACCTTCTTATTGACGATGAAAGACAAAAATTGCACCCGAATTTAATACAAGAGGCACAATGCCGACTTAAGTACAAGGGGACTGACACTCTAACTTTCTATGATTTGAACCTCTCCTGTGAGTCCAGTTTTAGATTCCGATGCTTCACTTCAGGTTTACTGTATCCCTTGGACCTTCTTATCGACGATGAAACACAGAAATTGCATCCGAATTTAAAGCCAAAGGCACAATGCCGGCTTAAGTACAAGAGGACTGACACTCTAACTTTCTATGATTTGAACCTCTCCTGTGAGTCCAGTTTTCGATTCCGATGCTTCACTTCAGGTTTACTGTATCCCTTGGACCTTATTATTGACGATGAAACACAGAAATTGCAACCGAATTTAATACAAAAGGCACAATGCCGACTTAAGTACAAGAGGACTGACACTCTAATTTTCTATGCTTTGAACCTCTCCTGTGAGTCCAGTTTTCGGTTCCGATGCTTCATTTCAGGTTTACTTTATACCTTGGACCTTCTTATTGACGATGAAACACAGAAATTGCATCCGAATTTAATACAAAAGGCACAATGCCGACTTGTGTACAAGGGGACTGACACTCTAACTTTCTATGATTTGGACCTCTCCTGTGAGTCCAGTTTTAGATTCCGATGCTTCACTTCAGTTTTACTGTATCCCTTGGACCTTCTTATTGACGATGAAACACACAAATTGCATCCGAATTTAATTCAAAAGACACAATGCCGGCCTAAGTAAAAGAGGACTGACACTCTAACTTTCTATGATTTAAACCTCTCCCGTGAGTCCAGTTTTAGTTTCTGATGCTTCACTTCAGGTTTACTGTAACCCTTGGACCTTCTTATCGACGATGAAGCACAGAAATTGCATCGGAATTAAATTCAAAAGGCATAATGCCGACTTAAGTACAAGAGGATTGACTCTCTAACTTTCTATGATTAGAAACCTCTCTTGTGAGTCTAGTTTTAAATTCTGATGCTTCACGTCAGGTTTATTGTATCCCTTGGACCTTCTTATTGACGATGAAACACAGAATTGCATCCTAATTTAATAGAAAAGGCACAATGCCGACTTAAATACAGAAGGACTGACACTATAACTTTCTATGATTTGAACATCTCCTGTGAGTCCAGTTTTAGATTCCGATGCTTCACTTCAGGTTTACTGTATCCCTTGGACCTTCTTATTGACGATGAAACACAGAAATTGCATCCGAATTTAATACAAAAGGCACAAGGCCGACTTAAGTACAAAAGGACTGACACTCTAACTTTCTATGATTTGAACCTCTCCTGTGAGTCCAGTTTTAGATTCCGATGCTTCACTTCAGGTTTACTGTATCCCTTGGACCTTCTTATTGACGATGAAACACTGAAATTGCATCTGATTTCAATACAAAAGGCACAATGCCGACTTAAGTACAAGAGGACTGACACTCTAACTTTCTATGATTTGAAACTCTCTTGTGAGTCCAGTTTTAGATTCCGATGTTTCACTTCTGGTTTACTGTATGACTTGGTCCTTCTTATTGACGATGAAACACAGAAATTGCATCCGAATTTTATACAAAAGTCACAATGCCGACTTAGGTACAAGGGGACTGACACTTTAACTTTCTATCATATGAACCTCTCCTGTGAGTCCAGTTTTATAGTCCGATGCTTCACTTCAGGTTTACTGTATCGCTTGGACCTTCTTATTGACGATGAAACACAGAAATTGCATCCGAATTTAGAGCAAAAGGCACAATGCCGACTTAAGTACAAGATTGCTGACACTCTAACTTTCTATGATTTGAACCTCTCCTGTGAGTCCAGTTTTCGGTTCCGATGCTTCACTTCAGGGATACTGTATACCTTGGACCATCTTATTGTCGATGAAGCACAGAAATTGCATCCCAACTTAATACAAAAGGCACAATGCCGACATAAGTACAAGAGGACTGACACTCTAACTTTCTATGATTGGAACGTCTCCTGTGACTCCAGTTTAGTTTCCGAAGCTTCACTTCAGGTTTACTGTATCCCTTGGACCTTCTTGTTGACGATGAAACACAGAAATTGCATCCGAATTTAATACAAAAGGTACAATGCCGACTTAAGAACAAGAGGACTGACACTCTAACTTTCTATGATATGAACATCTCCTGTGAGTCCAGTTTTAGATTCCGATGCTTCACTTCAGGTTTACTGTATCCCTTGGACCTTCTTCTTGACGATGAAACACGGAAATTGCATCCGAATTTAATACAAAAGGCACAATACCGACTTAAGTACAATAGGACTGACCACCTAACTTTCTATCATTTGAACCTCTCCTGTGACTCCAGTTTGATATTCCGATGCTTCACTTCAGGTTTACTGTATCCCTTGGACCATCTTATTGACGATGAAACACACAAATTGCATCCAAATTTAATGCAAAAGGCACATTGACGACATAAGTACAAGAAGACTGACACTCTAATTTTCTATGATTTGAAACTCTCTTGTGAGTCCAGTTTTAGTTCTGATGCTTCACTTCAGGTTTACTGTATCAGTTGGACCTTCTTATTGACGATGAAACACGGAAATTGCATCCGAATTTAATACAAAAGGCACAATGCCGACTTAAGTACAATAGGACTGACCACCTAACTTTCTATCATTTGAACCTCTCCTGTGACTCCAGTTTTATATTCCGATGCTTCACTTCAGGTTTACTGTATCCCTTGGACCATCTTATTGACGATGAAACACACAAATTGCATCCAAATTTAATGCAAAAGGCACAATGACGACATAAGTACAAGAGGACTGACACTCTAACTTTCTTTGATTTGAACCCCTCCTGTGAGTCCAGTTTCGGATTCCGATGCTTCACTTCAGGTTTACTGTATACCTTGGACCATCTTATTGACGATGAAGCACAGAAATTTCATCCGAATGTAAAACAAAAGGCACAATTCAGAATTAAGTACAAGAAGACTGACACTCTAACTTTCTATGATTTGAACCTCTCCTGTAAGTCCAGTTTTAGATCACGATGCTTCACTTTAGGTTTATTCTATCCCTTGGACTATCTTATTGACGATGAAACACAGAAATTCCATCCGAATATAATACAAGAGGCACAATGCCGACTTAAGTAAAAGAGGACTGATACTCTAACTTTCTATGATTTGAACCTCTCCTGTGAGTCTAGTTTTAGTTTCCGATGCTTCACTTCAGGTTTACTGTATCCCTTGGACCTTCGTATTGACGATGAAACACAGAAATTGCACCCGAATTTAAAACAAAAGGCAATTTGCCGACTTAAGTACAAGAGGACTGACACTCTAATTTTCTATGCTTTGAACCTCTCCTGTGAGTCCAGTTTTCGGTTCCGATGCTTCACTTCAGGTTTACTGTATACCTTGGACCTTCTTATCGACGATGAAGCACAGAAATTGCATCGGAATTAAATTCAAAAGGCATAATGCCGACTTAAGTACAAGAGGATTGACTCTCTAACTTTCTATGATTAGAAACCTCTCTTGTGAGTCTAGTTTTAAATTCTGATGCTTCACTTCAGGTTAATTGTATCCCTTTGACCTTCTTATTGACGATGAAACACAGAAATTGCATCCGAATGTAATAGAAAAGGCACAATGCCGACTTAAATACAGAAGTAATGACACTATAACTTTCTATGATTTGAACATCTCCTGTGAGTCCAGTTTTAGATTCCGATGCTTCACTTCAGGTTTACTGTATCCCTTGGACCTTCTTATTGACGATGAAACACAGAAATTGCATCCGAATTTAATACAAAAGGCACAAGGCCGACTTAAGTACAAAGGACTGACACTCTAACTTTCTATGATTTGAACCTCTCCTGTGAGTCCAGTTTTAGATTCCGATGCTTCACTTCAGGTTTACTGTATCCCCTTGGACCTTCTTATTGACGATGAAACACTGAAATTGCATGTGATTTCAATACAAAAGGCACAATGCCGACTTAAGTACAAGAGGACTGACACTCTAACTTTCTATGATTTGAAACTCTCTTGTGAGTCCAGTTTTAGATTCCGATGTTTCACTTCTGGTTTACTGTATGACTTGGTCCTTCTTATTGACGATGAAACACAGAAATTGCATCCGAATTTTATACAAAAGTCACAATGCCGACTTAGGTACAAGGGGACTGACACTTTAACTTTCTATCATATGAACCTCTCCTGTGAGTCCAGTTTTATAGTCCGATGCTTCACTTCAGGTTTACTGTATCGCTTGGACCTTCTTATTGACGATGAAAACACAGAAAATTGCATCCGAATTTAAAGCAAAAGGCACAATGCCGACTTAAGTACAAGATTGCTGACACTCTAACTTTCTATGATTTGAACCTCTCCTGTGAGTCCAGTTTTCGGTTCCGATGCTTCACTTCAGGGATACTGTATACCTTGGACCATCTTATTGTCGATGAAGCACAGAAATTGCATCCCAACTTAATACAAAAGGCACAATGCCGACTTACGTACAAGAGGACTGACACTCTAACTTTCTATGATTGGAACCTCTCCTGTGACTCCAGTTTTAGTTTCCGAAGCTTCACTTCAGGTTACTGTATCCCTTGGACCTTCTTGTTGACGATGTAACACAGAAATTGCATCCGAATTTAATACAAAAGGTACAATGCCGACTTAAGAACAAGAGGACTGACACTCTAACTTTCTATGATATGAACATCTCCTGTGAGTCCCAGTTTTAGATTCCGATGCTTCACTTCAGGTTTTACTGTATCCCTTGGACCTTCTTCTTGACGATGAAACACGGAAATTGCATCCGAATTTAATACAAAAGGCACAATACCGACTTAAGTACAATAGGACTGACCACCTAACTTTCTATCATTTGAACCTCTCCTGTGACTCCAGTTTGATATTCCGATGCTTCACTTCAGGTTTACTGTATCCCTTGGACCATCTTATTGACGATGAAACACACAAATTGCATCCAAATTTAATGCAAAAGGCACATTGACGACATAAGTACAAGAAGACTGACACTCTAATTTTCTATGATTTGAAACTCTCTTGTGAGTCCAGTTTTAGTTCTGATGCTTCACTTCAGGTTTACTGTATCAGTTGGACCTTCTTATTGACGATGAAACACGGAAATTGCATCCGAATTTAATACAAAAGGCACAATGCCGACTTAAGTACAATAGGACTGACCACCTAACTTTCTATCATTTGAACCTCTCCTGTGACTCCAGTTTTATATTCCGATGCTTCACTTCAGGTTTACTGTATCCCTTGGACCATCTTATTGACGATGAAACACACAAATTGCATCCAAATTTAATGCAAAAGGCACAATGACGACATAAGTACAAGAGGACTGACACTCTAACTTTCTTTGATTTGAACCCCTCCTGTGAGTCCAGTTTCGGATTCCGATGCTTCACTTCAGGTTTACTGTATACCTTGGACCATCTTATTGACGATGAAGCACAGAAATTTCATCCGAATGTAAAAAAAAAAGGCACAATTCAGAATTAAGTACAAGAAGACTGACACTCTAACTTTCTATGATTTGAACCTCTCCTGTAAGTCCAGTTTTAGATTACGATGCTTCACTTTAGGTTTATTCTATCCCTTGGACTATCTTATTGACGATGAAACACAGAAATTCCAACCGAATATAATACTAGAGGCACAATGCCGACTTAAGTAAAAGAGGACTGATACTCTAACTTTCTATGATTTGAACCTCTCCTGTGAGTCTAGTTTTAGTTTCCGATGCTTCACTTCAGGTTTACTGTATCCCTTGGACCTTCGTATTGACGATGAAACACAGAAATTGCACCCGAATTTAAAACAAAAGGCAATTTGCCGACTTAAGTACAAGAGGACTGACACTCTAATTTTCTATGCTTTGAACCTCTCCTGTGAGTCCAGTTTTCGGTTCCGATGCTTCACTTCAGGTTTACTGTATACCTTGGACCTTCTTATCGACGATGAAGCACAGAAATTGCATCGGAATTAAATTCAAAAGGCATAATGCCGACTTAAGTACAAGAGGATTGACTCTCTAACTTTCTATGATTAGAAACCTCTCTTGTGAGTCTAGTTTTAAATTCTGATGCTTCACTTCAGGTTAATTGTATCCCTTTGACCTTCTTATTGACGATGAAACACAGAAATTGCATCCGAATGTAATAGAAAAGGCACAATGCCGACTTAAATACAGAAGTAATGACACTATAACTTTCTATGATTTGAACATCTCCTGTGAGTCCAGTTTTAGATTCCGATGCTTCACTTCAGGTTTACTGTATCCCTTGGACCTTCTTATTGACGATGAAACACAGAAATTGCATCCGAATTTAATACAAAAGGCACAAGGCCGATTTAAGTACAAAAGGACTGACACTCTAACTTTCTATGATTTGAACCTCCCCTGTGAGTCCAGTTTTAGATTCCGATGCTTCACTTCAGGTTTACTGTATCCCTTGGACCTTCTTATTGACGATGAAACACAGAATTTGCATCCGATTTCAATACACAAGGCACAACGCCGACTTAAGTACAAGAGGACTGACACTCTAACTTTCTATGATTTGAAACTCTCTTGTGAGTCCATTTTTAGATTCCGATGCTTCACTTCAGGTTTACTGTATGACTTGGACCTTCTTATTGACGATGAAACACAGAAATTGCATCCGAATTTAAAGCAAAAGGCACAATGCAGACTTAAGTACAAGATTGCTGACACTCTAACTTTCTATGATTTGAACCTCTCCTGTGAGTCCAGTTTTAGTTTCCGAAGCTTCACTTCAGGTTTACTGTATCCCTTGGACCTTCTTGTTGACGATGAAACACAGAAATTGCATCCGAATTTAATAGAAAAGGCACAATGCCGACTTAAGAACAAGAGGACTGACACTCTAACTTTCTATGATATGAACCTCTCCTGTGAGTCCAGTTTTAGTTCTGATGCTTCACTTCAGGTTTACTGGATCCCTTGGACCTTCTTATTGACGATGAAACACGGGAATTGCATCCGAATTTAATATAAAATCACAATGCCGACTTAAGTACAATAGGACTGACCACCTAATTTTCTATCATTTGAACCTCTCCTGTGAGTAGAGTTTTATATTCCGATGCTTCACTTCAGGTTTACTGTATCCCTTGGACCATCTTGTTGACGATGAAACACACAAATTGCATCCAAATTTAATGCAAAAGGCACAATGACGACATAAATACAAGAGGACTGACCCTCTAACTTTCTTTGATTTGAACCCCTCCTGTGAGTCCAGTTTTAGATTCCGATGCTTCACTTCAGGCTTACTGTATCACTTGGACGTTCTTATTGACGATGAAACACAGATATTGCATTCGAATTTAATACAAAAGGCGCAATGCCCACTTAAGTACAAGAGGACTGGCACTCTAACTTTCTATGTTTTGAACCTCTCCTGTGAGTCCAGTTTTAGATTCTGATGCTTCACTTCAGGTTTACTGTATACCTTGGACCATCTTATTGACGATGAAGCACAGAAATTTCATCCGAATTTAAAAACAAAAGGCACAATTCAGAATTAAGTACAAGAGGACTGACACTCTAACTTTCTATGATTTGAACCTCTCCTGTAGGTCCAGTTTTAGATTACGATGCTTCACTTTAGGTTTACTCTATCCCTTGGACTATCTTATTGACGATGAAACACAGAAATTCCATCCGAATTTAATACAAAAGGCACAATGCCGACTTAAGTAAAAGAGGACTGAAACTCTAACTTTATATGATTTGAACCTCTCCTGTGAGTCTAGTTTTAGTTTCCGATGCTTCACTTCAGGTTTACTGTATCCCTTGGACCTTCGTATTGACGATGAAACACAGAAATTGCACCCGAATTTAAAACAAAAGGCAATTTGCCGACTTAAGTACAAGAGGACTGACACTCTAATTTTCTATGCTTTGAACCTCTCCTGTGAGTCCAGTTTTCGGTTCCGATGCTTCACTTCAGGTTTACTTTATACCTTGGACCTTCTTATTGACGATGAAACACAGAAATTGCATCCGAATTTAATACAAAAGGCACAATGCCGACTTATGTACAAGGGGACTGACACTCTAATTTTCTACGATTTGAACCTCTCCTGTGAGTCCAGTTTTAGATTCCGATGCTTCACTTCAGTTTTACTGTATCCCTTGGACCTTCTTATTGACGATGAAACACACAAATTGCATCCGAATTTAATTCAAAAGACACAATGCCGGCTTAAGTACAAGAGGACTTACACTCTAACTTTCTATGATTTAAACCTCTCCTGTGAGTCCAGTTTTAGTTTCCGATGCTTCACTTCAGGTTTACTGTAACCCTTGGACCTTCGTATTGACGATGAA